>NW_023502129.1:0-245039 GCF_013396075.1 Fusarium subglutinans | reverse complement strand
AAACTTTTAAATAGCCCTTTCTTTAAAGAAAATTATATATTTTATATAAACTACTAACTAAGCTAATTATATAGTTATTTAAAGATATATTTATTTTTCTAGCTATATATAACCTATATATAACTTTTACTACCTAAAATCTTATTAGACTAATATCTTAGTGTTTTGTGTATATCTCAGGGTTTTGTGCCTAACTAAGCTTGCTTAGTTGGCCCCCCTTACGGCTCGAGCCAACGGGTAGTTGTTTTCGATTGAAGTTGAAGTCTTGACCGTTCTTCTTGATATCTACCTAATGGCAGACAATCCCGGGTAGCTGCAGTTCGGCGAAGATCGTTGTCGCTATTGAGAAAGCACTTTTGCGGTTGGCACAACACCCGATTATGCAAGCTCAGCTGAATGTGGTGATCAGCGGCAGTCTAGCCAGACAAGTTAAAGGTCTACGGGTTCGTGCATCGATAATTCGACAATGGAGCTGGATATCCTTGTTCATCGCAATTTACAGCTCTTGAGCTACAGTAGTTCGGGATTCTAGGGCCGTCGATTATTATGCTACGAGGTCTGAGAGTTTGAACAACGAAGCCACCCTGGAGCATACCCAATTGGGCAATTTACTACATTTCCAGGTGTTAGACTACGCTCTAATCACCAATTGGCTCTGTTGCGACAATTTACGAGAGTGACCCGAGTCCCATATGAGGTCTTATCTACCTTAGCCAGGGTTCTTTGCGATTGGGCTGCTGGAAATGAAAAGGGCTCAGGAAGGGCTGGTGACCTCCAAGACTCTGCCAAATTGGAGATGGCGAGACATTACGACGTCGCAGGGAGGCCAGCCACAATATGCGAGCTGAACTGCAAGTTAGACAGTGGCTGGTGTCAAGATTATGAGATGCTTCGATCGGAGCGATGTTCCGGCCTTCTGAGGTGCCGATATTTGTCGCACTTTGTTTTTAAGCATGCATCTCCATAAGACTGACAGTTTTTAACCATGACGATGATCAGACGACAGTTAATCAGGAATGAAACATGAAACATAATTCTGGCAAGAATTGAATTAAATGAAGCGACAACCAAGATCGTCACAATGACGAGACGGAAAACGTGGCATTGAGATGAAGATGAAACTCGCGAGGCGGAGGGATGGATGTTGGTCAATACCCAATATCGAGCAAGGCTCAAAAGTCAAGGCCCAGGCTGGTCTGTCCAGCTCGACAGGGCCTTGACCCATTCGCTGGGGTAGAAGCTTGGGCCACGAGAGAAACACAAGAAACAGACGATGATGCGATGGATGACATCAAGAGCCCGCCAATTGAGCTGACCCCCTGTTCTCTTGGTTCGCTTGGTGTGTGGCTTGAGTGGCTTGGCCCGTTGAGTGGCTACCTTAGTCTGGGCACAGTTCACCAGAGCCAGCTGAGCAGGGAATCGAGCATCACAGACAGCACAGGGTTTGTGGTGAAAGTTCTCGATGGGTACAGAGTGGGACGAGTTGAAGTGGATGAGTTGGTTCAAGTGGAGCAAGCATCATCGAAAGATCAGGCTTGAGGAGAACGATGCTGTAGATGATATTAAGCGAAAACATGACGACAAGACAGAACCCAATGCGAAATTGATACAGGGATGGCTGTGATTGCACGGACAAATGATGATCAACTAATAGAAAGTCAGGTGTGAGTGAGGCCTAATAAATTACACTTGTCTGTTCCTGAGACATGTACACACCATTACCATTGACACCGTCTCTTCTGATTCAGGAATCGAGAAGAAAGTTCCCAGAGGACAAGAAAAAAAAAAAAAAGAACATGATTCCGCTCCCCGGTTGCCAGGGAGTCAAAAGTTGGCTAACACCTCAGCTTGTTTTTGTGTGGTTGCCAAGGATGGATTAGTACAGGGGTAACTGGCCAATCGGGGAGAGCATTGGCGCCACTGGCCAACGACGACGAAACTTCACTCTCGATAATTGGAGATGCGATATCACACGTACTATGAGCTACTGCTATGGGTGGTCGTTGGAAGATGGAAATCCGGGATAGTGTTTAGATGAAACCGTGGTACTTGAATGTGATTGCCTGGCAGAGATGACGGTTGCTGTGGCAGGAGCATAACACAACATCAATTGCACTGAACTGAGGTGGGCAAGCACCTTCCATAGCCCAGGGTACTGATTGTTGGCAATCGTCATACCCGTTTTCCTTCCTTCATGCTCCTGTGGCCGTTATCCGGCTCGGCATACGAGTTCCTTCCTTCCTGCTTGCCTCAATCAATTCATTTGGTTAGGTAGGTATTCACGGTGACCCAAGAAGCGTTCCGTCATAGACGAGAGCTGATCCAGTTTTCTAGTCTGGTGTGATCAAGTCAAGTTTGCATTTTTGGCCTCCACAGACTGTATTGGTGGTAGGACCGATATCCGAAAGTTTGGCTAGCATAGAAGCACAGAAACTACCACGTACGCGCTATTGGCAAACCAAACGAGGACATCGAGTTTTGAACATCAAATTTGTTCTTGCATCAGCTCCCGTCCGGCTTCAAAGCCCCAGGCGCCGTGTTGTGGGTGCCGATGCGGGTGGTTGGCGATCTAGCGTGGCAGCCCGTCCAGCTACCACCCACCTTGACCTCTTTTTTCCATCTCATATGCTGCAGCTTCCCTGATACAATCCGTAGTTGCTGATGAAACCAAAACTTTTACTGGGTAGCTTGCTTTTGTCGATTTCTTTACCCCGCTGCAGATGCCATAACATCAAAGTCAATGTGCCCCCGGGGCGAGAATACAAGAATATTGGCTGTAAGAACTTTAACTGTGAGACCCTCGCAGTCACTTAGACCAGCGTCACTGACGTGGACAAGTTTGCTGTAAAAGCCGCTCCCCGCTATGACAGGGGTAACCCATCTCGTCTACAGCTCATGCTCTGACCTCATTGTGTATCTCCATTTACGGCATTGACGTCTGCATTGGATACCCAATGTTCGATTGCATTGACTCAATTATCATGGCGGAGCAAAATCATAAATGAGTAATTGCTTGGCTCATCGTAACATCTTCTGTCGTTGATAAAACACCCCCGTAAAACAACATCATAGTCAACATGGGGGGGCCTCCAAGTGCCTGGCTGGCCCTGTCCGTCTGTGCTGAAGTCTGTGTCTTTGACGGTCCGGCCCAGTGGAGTGGACTTTCTAGCTTCCCCGCCAGCAACTGAGCCTTGACTGGACTGGGTCGTATTAGCGTTGGCCTCTCCCGTGCCATCGGTGGTCTCCCTGCAGGCGGTATCCAAGCCAAGCAGCAAGGTACTGACCCAGGTGCAGATTTACGCTTTAATCTGTGATGGCAGTTTCCTCCCACTCTAAGAGGACGTACGTAGTGACAAGGCAAGATCAAGCCCGTGCCGTGCTTGCCCTGCTAGACCGCCAATGCCAAGCTGGGAAACACACCGTTTAGGCAGGGTACCCTGCCCGCACTTGCCTTACCAGCCGGCAAGCACTGCTCGCTCCTGCAAAGCAAGCAACCGTCACGCCAAGATCAAGATTCTGGCTCCCGCCCACCCACCACCTACTCCTGCCTTTAAAGCTACAGCTTCCTCCTCGCCCTTCCTCTTGTTCCACATCAATATCAGCCTTGAGAATTTTTCATTCCAACATCTCAAACATCCTCTCTCCAACAACTCAATCGAGTTTATCTCCCAACCTCCAGCCCCCAGGCCAGTCTCACTTCGTCTCACGCTTACACGAGATCGATCACCTTCGTTTGTGCCCTAGTCACATATCAATTACCATCAAGGTAAGTTACTATCTCCTTGTTATTACTCCAGCTACACTGTCCATCCTTGCCGGCGCACTTTTTGCTCGCCCAACAAGTTTGCCTCATTTCAGCTTGGTGATTGTGTGATTTGACACCGGAACGCGAGCACTGAATATCACATTACGAGGGGCAGAGAGCTACACACTTCTTGTTCTCGGCTCTTCCATACCTCTGTGATACACGTTCCCTTGCTTTGTCTCACACAAACATCACTCGCGTGCCTCAGGAGTAGGCCACCGCTACTCGCACTTCATTTATTCACGGGTCGCCTCTTCTCCTGCTGGCCGTGATTCACTGCCTAACTTCCCCTCGTTTACATCGCTCGCCTAATACGCTCGCAACACCCACCTTCGTTCACCATCGCCTTCTTACTGTCGCTACCAACTTCATAAGAAACCTCAACTAATCCCCCAATTTGATAACAGATCCTCGATCAAGCAAAATCATCAAGATGAAGTCTTCTTTCCTCACCATCTTCGGCCTGGCTGCTGCCGCCGTTGCCCAGAGCTCTGATGATCTCCCCCAGTGTGGTGTAAGTCTAAATCCAAGCAGTGTACAGTTAGGGCACCTCTGACCAAGAACAGCGTACTTGCGCCGGCAACATGGTCAGTGCCGAGAAGTCTCAGGAGCTTGGATGTGACGCCGGCGATATTGGCTGCCTGTGCACCAACCAGGACTTCATCTACGGTCTCCGTGACTGCTCTGCTGCTATCTGCAACAGTGAGCAGGCCGCCCAGGTCCTGAACTACGGTCTTGAGATTTGCCGCCGTAAGTTTTCCCAATCCCAAAGAGAATCAAGATATCTAACCTTCCACAGGAGCTGGCGTTCAGATCACTACTGGTGCTTCTGGCGAGGTTTCGGCCACGGCTACTGGCTCTGGCGCCGTTCGAACCGTCCTTAGCACCATTACCTCTGGCGATTCTACCGTCACCTCTGCCCTCTCCACCATCAGCGGTACTGCTACTGGCGCTTCCGACGATGTTTCCGTGAGCACATACACCAGCGTCCTCACCAACTCCGATGGAGATGAGTTCACCACCACCGGTAAGGCTATCCTCGGCGGTGCAGTTGTCACCACTTTCACCTCTGGTGGTTCTACCATCGTCTCTACCATTGCCTCTGAGGCCGAGACCGAGACCGAGACCTCTGGCGCTGAGTCCGCTGAGGTTACCACCTTCACCTCCGATGGTACTGAGATCGTTCGTACTCTCGTCACCGAGACTGCCTCCACCGACTCTGCCGCATCCGCCAAGGTCACCACATTCACCACTGATGGCACTGAGGTCGTTCGAACCCTTACCACCGTTACCAGCGGTTCTGAGTCCGAGTCGGTTTCGGAGACGGTTACTGACGCCTCCACCGCCACCGAGGGTGCTACTGATGCTACTGGTACTGATGCTTCGGCTACCGCCTCCAGCACTGACAATGCTGTAAGTTGATACACTCCTACGTTCTATTGGAAATCTCTAACTTTCATTCAGGCCGCTGCTCAGATGACTGGTGCCCCTGTTGGTGTCATCGCTGCCGCTGGTATTGCCATGCTCCTCCTTTAAATCAGGGGGGATGAAAATTTGATGTTTGATGCTTTTACGTTGCACATGTTTGATACATAATTCACGCCTGTACCTCGATCTTTTGGGACCCTTAGCATATTTCCTCGGTGCAAGGAGTCGGTTTGCGGAGGAAAATTTTCACATAATGGTGAATGGTATGAATGGACATTCGGGTCAGGTTTTTCGAGGGCTTAATGATGCATACGGCTTATCTCTCCTTTAATGGAAATGACGCGAAATGTTAGAATGGATGGGCTTTTGATACTGTTTGTGACAGATGAGAGGGGCGGTGGCGTGGGAGATGACGACGGGAAGCGGCAGACTTGTGCTGCCGTGACACAAGCTCAGACTGTACATGCCGTCTCTCATGGTTACATGGGTTCTGGGATGGTGGTGATACCCGGCCTACGGCCTGACTTCGGCGGTGGACTTTACTTCTCACATTCATTGAGAAATAGTAATAGATAATCTTCTTCAAAAACGCGTGCAATTCGTATCCAGTGTCACTTGATGTATTACCATGACATGAAGGTGTTGAAACCAGACAGGGTGAATTGCCAAGCGGCCCATTTCATATAATGAATAGAACTTACTAAGTTTGGACTGACAGGTTTACGATAGTAGACAGACCGTGGAATACTACGGAGTACAGGCGAGTGATATTAGATAATCATTCTATGTAATTTATTTATGTAACTCAACCAATCTTTCAAACAGCGCTGCCAGCTCATAAGTGTAGTGGTTATAACTATCCGTAAATACATATCCCATTGTAACGCCAGTCAAGTCATGAAGCAACATGTATGAAATGTTTAATTAGTCCATCATGGACTTGCCAATCTCACTCTGCCAGTTCTCAGCTCGCTCGAAACCATTAGAGTGGGTTTGGTAGTCGAAAAGAGCTTTGGCGACGTCCTCTTTGGAAGTGAGGACAAAAGGACCGTATTGGATAACAGGCTGATCGAGAGGGATACCAGCGATGAGGGCTTATCAAAATGTTAGCATGTATGGTTTCTCGGGGTAGGTGTATTACATACCTAGCCGAGCGGGTTTCGAAGCACCAGCGTCGACCTCGAAATGAACAACGTCGCCCTGCGGCTCAAAGACAATATTATGGTACTGCTCGACAACACGTCGCTGGTCATCCTTGCCAACGATAACATCCCCCTCGAGGGTGTAGGCAAAGGCGTTCCAGTTTGCGGGGAGAGGTTGGGTGATCTTGCCACCAGGGCGGATCTCAATGTCGAGGAACCAAACAGGTGTGTAGGCGAGATCCTTGACAGAGTCGATGCCGTGGCTCTGGCCAGAAATGACCTTGACGGTGACCTTGTCATCGTCAACCTTGGCGATGGGGATCTCGGAGCCACGGAGGTCGCGGTACCGAGGTTCGCAAGCCTTCAACTCCTTGGGAAGGTCGACCCAAAGTTGAAGACCGACGTTTGCGCTGCCATCCTCGTTTTGTCGGGGCATCTCAGCATGCACAATGCCTGGGCGATGTTAGTACGATTCTGATATTAAGGACTACCTAGTGAGTGAGTGGTTCATACCTTTTCCAGCAGTCATAAATTGGAGGTCACCGGCGGAGAGAGTACCCCTGTTGCCAGCAAAATCCTCATGATCCATACCACCCTCAAGGAGATATGTGATAGTCTCCTGGCCACGATGAGGATGATCAGGGAAACCAGCACCAGGCTTGACGGAGAAGTGATCGAGCATGAGAAAGGGGGAAAAGTTACGGAGCTGGGGAGTGCCAATTGAGCGACGAACACGGGCACCAGCTCCTTCAGACTGCTCAACAGCCAGGAATACCTTGCGAACAGCTCGAGTGGCAGACATTTCTGTGGCGTAAAGGTGTTGTTGGTGCTCAGTGTTGGGTTTGTCGAAAGTAGTCAAAGAGGTGAGGGTCCCTAGGAATTCAAAGGCTGAAGCTGCTGTGTCCTTGATACGGTGTTGGAACAATGCAATAGCTGCTAGAGAAATGAAGACTGGTATGAAGATGGAACGAAAAAGGGTCATGACCAGGGAGGGCGGTTGAGAAAGGGGATTTATATACTAAGGTACGAGAGACAAGGTCGGATGAGAAGATGAATTTGCAAGCACGACAAATACAGGGTCCTACGAGTAGAAATAGATAGAATAAGCCGTGGATGGCATTGGATCGAATTGATCCGTGGTGGAGGTTAGAGATGTTTAGTCACTGTTACATCAGCAGCTAAATCGTGGTGGTTTGCTTTGGAGCCCATGGACCTAGCCTAGCCTACCAAGGTTGGAATGGTCCCCAATATTTTTGGTTTGCTAAGGCTGACCAAGGCGATGAATGTCTAATCAGTGGAGATAATGACTACCTAACGTAAGATCGGATATCCGTATTTCCGATTACCGCCTACCCTAAACCTCGGTCCTGGCTTCTTAAACTTTTATCTGCAACCTTGATCGCTTCATGGAGGAAGTTCATTGGGACATGGAAACGATGCGCTCTTGCCGCTTGTGTATGGCTGTTTGCTTAAACAAGCCACGCCACACTTCCTGCTTTAGGGTTTCTTCTCTACCTAAGTAGATAGAGCACAGTCCAGTTATTGACGAACCTCTTCAAAACATCGCGCTAGTTCTGTATCGATCCTCCATATTTCAAAATGTCATCACGAATCATCGTTCAAGGTCCGTGGTACGATAATGGCAGGCTACTCAAAGACCCGAAACCTCGTCAGGAGTGGGACGAAGTCACAGAGTGGGAGGAGGCGAATCTCTGCAACAAGATAACCATTTTCGACTTGCCCCTCAAATGCCCCTTTCCTCTCACCAACAGACGAAATGCTTGCGCCCTGATCGAAAACTTCATTGATGCCATCACATACCACAGGCAACTATTCCCCTACTGGCAGAGGCGCGCTATCAAGTACTTTATCTGGCGTGAAATGTTCGTCATCAGGAACAACGACGAGTGGAAAGATTACAGGAACCATCCCCTATATAAGAATCGTGACGTGCTCAGGCGATTGGCGAAGCAGGAATTCACTAATGCAATGGGGCTTGCATCTGCTTTGTTGTTTGTCCTCCACGGACTCTACACCAACGACTGGGAACTCGAGTTCCTCTTGAAGGGGCAGCAGAAACTCATCGATACATACAACATGTGCGACTACAACATGAGGCTGTGGAACAGGGACAAAATGCTCGACATCTTGTTCATCGAGTGCGAATGGCTCAAAGACACGCTCCTCGAAGCGCACATGAAGGAGAAGAAGGAGATGGATGAAGAGTGGGAGCACAGACAAACAAAGACACTCGAAGAAATGGAGGTTTTTATCGAGGAGTTACCAGAGCCTATGGATGAAGACGAGGAGGAAGACGAGGAGGAAGACGAGGAGGAAGACGAGGAGGCAGATGAGGAGGAAGACGAGGATGGGAATGAGGATGATGAAAATGCTCAAGACAACGCTCAAGACAACGCGCAAGACAACGGTCAAGACAACGGTCAAGACAACGCTCTAAACATTGCTCTAAACAACGCTCAAAACAACGCTCAATGCATCGATATATGGGGCAATGATATCCCGATGGCGATGATATTGGGCGTTCCACAACAATGGAGCAATGTTGTCCCGTTGGCCGCTCCAACCCCATTGGAGATTCAAACTATGGCCCTAGAACGCGAGAAATTGAGGCAAAGGCGGGAAAAGGATCTCCAGCAATGGGACGCTCAGTGCTACGCCCAGGGTCTCACTGAAAGTCTCGCTCAAAGCATAGCTCAAATTTGCGGATTTCCGTCAGAGGAAGCTCAGTTTGTCGCTCGGCCTCGTGCTCGTTATATCGCTCAACGTCGTATTCAGGATTTCTACAAAATGGAAGCTCTAAGTATTGTTCAAGAAAGACTTAAACAACGTAATCGACGTCAGGCTCTGATTTACGGTCAAATCCGAGCCCAACGTCGCGCTCAGGGTCGCACTCGGGGTCACATTCCAGGTCCCGAAGACGAGGCTCAAGTCATTGCTCAAAGCAACACTCAACGTATTGTTCAATATTTCGATCGGGACACCCTCCAAAATACCATTCGGAATCTCCCCCCGGGAAATACTGAAGATAGCGTTCTAGCTTTCATGAATGGCGTTTATAAAGAGCTTGTCCAAGGCATGGCACAAGACAAGGCTCAACGTCAACGCACCCAACGTCGCGCTCGTCGTCGTGCTCGTCGTCGCGCTCATCGCACCGTACAGAAGACCGTTCGAGAGACCACTCAAAATGTCACCAAGGAGAATGGTCAAAAAAGAACCCAGACTAGCCTCCAAGATTTCACTGCAACGGCGCCTCACCGCCAACGAACAGACTCGCAGGCTCCTGAAAAGCTAGTCAATACTGCTGTTCCGCCTATAGACCCAAGCCCTACTCTCCCATCGAGGCCAGTTGACGACGATGAGGATATCTATGGTTATAGTGGGGACGAGGATGGCAATACTAAAGAGAAATGGTGAAGTTGCCGTTCAGGTTTCTGCTCCGTGAGGCTGCCCGTCCTTGGAGTAACTGTTGCAAGGCAGTCTTGGTTATATGGCTGGTACAGAAGATTTGGAGCGCCCAAGCATTACGTTTGGCGCTGAAGCAAATATCAAGCAACGCACGGAGTTCACTTTTGAGAAGCTTATTGATGGAAAAGGAAGTGAATGTCGAGGAGAATGGTAAGGGAAATGCTGATGCAGGTGGAGAAATCGTGTATGAGTACAGTTACGTTAAGTTTGAGTTAGGGGTAAGACTGGCAAGAACAGTATTTAGAGGCATAACTACTGACCCTCATTATATCAGCCTTTAGCTATACAGAGTCCATGTGTAAGAACTAAAGCGGTTCCAACAGCACCGCGTTTCCAGTCCAACAAAAAAGCTGGAGGGTTGGTACGTCTTTAACTGTGTAACTTGAGAGACTTAGAGAGAGTTGACACGTATGACAAGTAGCTAAAGATCCTCGTTCCAAGTGTCTCCATCATCAATGTATCCCATATCGCGAAACAGGCGCAGTGTCTTCGACGCCTGGGGGTCGCAGAGCAATACATCGTGTTCTCTCAGATACTCAGTGATCTCCTGATACACCTTCTCAGATCCGGCTTTTGGGGTAGACAGTTCAATCTCCATAAGGTGAAGTTCCCCCGCTACTACATCATCCAGCTTCACTTTGTGTCCCAGTATTCTCAACTTCCACTTTCCATTTGGGAAAGGCCCGTAGGGTACAAGGCCATCCCAGTCAATATCGTCGTACTTTTCTGCAAAACGAACTTGGTCATCGCTCCAGATCTTTTGGGTCGTCTTGTTACTCAGGAGGTACCGCTGGCCGCAAGTGAATGGGACGTTGTCTCCGTATCGATCATAGACGCAATGGGCGCCAGGGGGAATGCGCTCTGGTTTCTCATCGAGGCGGACCTTGATGACAGAAAACGGGTTTCCTTTGTTTGTCTTTGTGCGGAACATGACGCCTTGTTGCGCATGAGATGGGGGCATGGTCTCGAAGTAGGTGATTGGATTGCGTTTGTAGGGCGGGCGAACTTCTTCTCCTAGTTTCTCGAGCACGGCTTCTCCGTCAAGATCACATAGTGACCACTGAAGATGTATTTCTTCATCAGTGGCTCGACTTAGAGACGAGGTCACAAACAGTGCAAAAGCAATGAGGCTGTAAAATTTCATATTGAGAGAAACAGATTCCAGTACAGTACCTGAAAGTAACCATACGACGTCGATCTACCGAAGAAAGATGGACGGACGGGAATTTAAAGAGGAAAAGTAGCCGCCGCAGCAGTTGTACCACTTGGTATAACCATCGAACTCACTGAATATGTGACGCACATCTTGGTGTCTGTGCACACCCTTTTGCTTTGCGACAGTACCAATTACCACGCATGGTGCAACAAATTCATCATTTTCGCATTTGATCTTGTTGAGGCCTGACGTTGATCGCCGATTGACATGTGTCGCAACCAATTGAGCTGAAGTAGTTGAGCAGCTGACATTTCGATCCGCATCGAGCCGTCCCTTAGCAGGCAGAGATATTGCTTCATGTCAGAACTAAAGTGAAACATTGGAAGATCCCCAAGAAAGGCGGCGCAATTACCGCCGCTTGGATTCACGGCGTTCAGCGATGTGATTCGCAGAGGGAGTCCTGAATGTGGGTTAACAAGCTGTTGTAAGACAACAGGTGACCATGATGGTGAAAGCAGTGTTGCTTTGTGAAATGTGAGCATTATCGTCATATCGACTTTTGACAGTATCCCCGATAATGTGGTAAGTAAGTTTCGAAACTAATCTGAAGATCCATGAATCTTCCGGCATCGGGAATTGGTGTACGAATATTTCGAGACTGGCATATGGCTTGCGCCGCGACGATGCAGGAAATCAAGCCCAGAAAAAGGGCTATGAACTATGATCATCGGAAACAAGCCGAATTTGAGGGTCTTGCATGTGGTCCAAGATAATCCGAAGAGCCCTTGTAAGTCAGATCAATCAAAGCAAGCGGATCTCCAGCGCATGAGCACAAGCATGAAGAGGAAGGGAACATGCAAGTTATGTAGGGCTGTCGACTAGCCCGAAATCAGATGCTAGGTGTAGATGAGGCCCACATTGACCGACGGAAGCTATCTTGCTGGGGCTGAGCTACCTCGATCACGATAGGTATAGTGAGTGATAACGAAAATGTAGAATTGTTTTCGACATGTGATATTGAGGGGACGAGTGGTCCTAGCCGTGGGGCTTCGTGAGTCGCTCACTAAAGATGCAGAGAAACGGCGTTTCAAACAGTATGCATCCTGTCATGATCACGATATGCTGAAATGACGCGGCGCAAATTTGGTGAAGCCTGAGACGAAGAATCCCACCGCAGAAGACGAAAAGAGTCGTGAAGAAAAAAGAAGAAGAAGAAGAAGAAAAAAAAAGGGGGAATCACGCAAAGTGTTAACGCTTGGCCGGTCATCCTGTGCGCCGACCAACAGTCAGTTGCGCAGAGGAACGTGTGGGCTAGAGAGAGGAATGCTGGCGTTGTTCACTGGTGATCACTTGAAGATCGTGAGATTTTGTATTACTGACATGCGTTGCCGAGCATGCGCAATACGCCGTTGAATATACTGCCGATCAGGGTTACACAAGTGCGTCCCGTCTGCTTGATTTGAGACTTCCAAGGGGGCACTCACGTCTAATCAATTGATGAATTCATCGCCCATCATTCTGTCATCACTCAGCATGTAATTCCTGACATGTGAAAGTGGCTGTAAGTGGGCCGTAGACGGCTTCAGTGAGAGAGGGTGCATGCCACGTAGCAGGGGACCCTTGGGGGTTTTGGGTGATCGGTCGATAAGGTAATAGAGCGATTCCGTGAACGTGATGAGGCTATGGAGCAGAGGTCGAAAAAGGAATCGAGTTCGTAGCCACGAGACGGAGCCGCTTTTCTGGAAGCGACATTTATTTTTTCTTCCCTTGAGATCCGAGGCCGGCAGTCGAGCTCGTGTTTGATATGAGGTTTAACCGCGGCAGCAGCTGGATTGCCTTTCGCCAAGTCGGCAGCAGAATGAGAGGTCTCTTATCAATGCGAATGCTTCACGTGGCGGCTACATCAAGAGTGATAAAAAGTGTCCTTCCTACATATACGCGGACTGCTACCCTGTCCTCGGGGAGCAAGAAAACACCGGACCTTAATATAGGGTGTGAAAATAAACTCAGCAAAGAGCCCCCTAAGCTTAGGCTAGATTTACCTAAATATTTTTATTGCTTAGGGTCAAGGGTCTGTGTTTTCTTTCCGGTAAATAGCTGACAAGCTAAGTGCGTGCCACATGGCTGAGACTGAACAAGGCGACGATTGGTTCCTAGCAAAGGGGAGAGGAGAAGTTGCTGATCCGGTCTGAGTGTTGTTGCTAGGTTGAACGGATAGCTAAGGCTTCATAATGCCCGAGATAAGCCATATGGAGTACGGGTTGTGCAGATGAGGATTGGCTGTGGACTGAGCGCTTGCAGACGCAATGCGAGGGAACACAGACTTGGAAAAGCGTCGTGTTGAAACGCATCATGACGAAGATTGAGTTGTATCTGGTCTTCTATTGCATTGCGTTGCATGGTATTGCACTCCACGGAATTGGCCATTGGCCATTGTCTCCGAGGAGAGGCAACGCTTCCACAAAATTCATGTGCCAACTGTCTGAGCCCGCGGAAGAAGTTGATAAGGCGGCTGCACTCCGTAGACAGTGGAGATATCAAAGTCTCCGAAGCAACAAGTCTCTTTTACTTGAATATCATTTCGTTCGGAATACCCAAAAGGAACATTTCTTGCTTTGTTGGCGCCAAGGATACGTGGCGTCGGTGTAGAATTGCAATAGCCGCACTCCTTGATCAGTGAGAGAGGGATTCTATAGCTCAAGCTCTTTTGTTGGGGAGATTTGAGTCGAATTGAATCTTGGTAGTGTTGGTTATGTTTGGAGTAAGGGAAACGTTATGGCTTGGAGAGTGGGGGGAGGGGCCACTTTCACATGTCACGGAGATCATTCCTGCCCTGCAGGGACATTTCCTTAGGTTAGGTACCTTACGCGAGCAGCAGGGGTACGTACCTAATTAATGAGCTCCTCCCGTCATCCCGGGGCGAGCCATCTGATCGAATGGCTGTTGAGGAAAGAGATGAAACGAGGAATGAACACCCAGAGACAGGGCATGCGGCTGAGTCGAACGATTGCCTATCTCTTGACTGTGATGGTGTCACAAAGGCCCAACAGCACCCCACCAATGCCTGCCTGTACTGACTGATACTGACGGTACCTAAATTGAAAAGCATGTGGCTTAAATGGCATTCGAACAACCTCAGTTTAAGACTCAGTAGAGGTGTAATGACGTTAATCTCGAGTCTCTTCCCTATCGAATATAAAAAAGGGGAGACTCACAAGAGACAAACTTGAATCAGCCACAAGATAATGAGTTAGCAGTAGAGGTACATGTCCAATGGAAGCTACCAAGTACGTCAAGTATCCACTCAGCCCAAAATAGCTCTAAAGATACCTTGTCTAGTACAAGCACATGTTTGCGCATTTGCACATGCAAATTGATTGCTCCCTAACACTCACTCACTCCTCCAAAATCCTCGCGATGGCAAAAAACAGCTGCACCTTGATATTTGCTGTATCGTAAAGGTGGGTTACTTTCCGGAAATTTTCTAGCCCCCTACCGGACAGCACTTACAGTACACCCAAAGCGCATTTATTAACCTAGATAGGCCCTTTCCTCTTCGTTTTCCCTTCTTCCTCCGAGTTCTTTTACACCAAAAACTGTAGGTACTGAGCTTCCATACTGTGGCGTCCCACCAACATCATCTCCCTCCTCTCCCTCCTCTGACCTCAGACGTAACGCACACCCAAACACACTCTCCTCTCCCCGTCTTCCTACTCCATCCTGCTCCCTTTTAGCCTCTGCAGGTCCCCTTCAATTGCGACCATCCCACTTTCCCCCCTTCTTCTTCTCTTCTGTCTATCTACCTATCCTACCTACATCATCACATCTCACCTGAAGCTCCTCTTAAAAAGAAAATTGCCGTTCCTGACTCGAATCCAAGCTTATCTATTACTCGTCATCGAACGTCATCACGATTTCGACAAGCAATTGACTTTATCTCGAACCTTGCGACTTCACCACTTGCACCGATTCTTTGCGAGCAACCCTAAAACATCTATCATGTCTCACCAAGTTAATGGCGACGTGAGCGCTGCTCAGTATTCTGCTTTCGTCCAGGTACTTGTTGAATAGCTCACCACTTTGCGACCCAAATTAACCTGTTTGCAGCATCTCCTCAACTACCCCGTCATTAGCGACAGCGTCCACACCTTCAAGTCCAACGAATTCGGCCAGCGCTCCATCAAGCTCACCGACGCTGCTTACCAGACCTTCGCCGCTCCCGTCGTCCCCTACTTCGCCAAGCCCTACCAATATGTCTCTCCCTATGTCCAGAAGGTCGACTCCCTAGGCGACAAGACCCTCGACCGTATCGATGAGAAGTTCCCTGTCGTCAAGAAGCCCACCGATGAACTCTACCAAGATACCCGCGCTCTCATCCTCTTCCCAATTCAGAAGGGTCTTGAGGGTAAGGACCACGTCTTCCAGGTCTACAACTCTGAGATCAAGAAGGTCGAGCAAGGAGGCCTCGTCGCACACGGAAAAGCTGCCGTTACCACCGTCCTCGTCGTTAGCAACGAGACACTCTCTTGGTTGAGCTCTTTCCTGCACCAGAAGAAGGCAGAGACCACCACTGCCGTCAACGAGAAGATTAACCAGTAAACGTCTCACTCAATGACCATGGCACCACGAGCGTGATGTGATGACTGTCCTCAGCTGAACCATACCTATACCCCTCCCTGTTTTCCTTTTTACTCGGAATTGTTTCTTGAAACCATGGCATTGCCCGCTGTACTTCTTTTCGTCTACCGATTCTTGGAGTTCTGAATGATATGGGGGCATACACCGTTACAAATCAGCTCGTAACTCTTGGAATTGTCTGATGCGCCTCTTTCATCGCGCTGCAAACATGATTTCAATGGTTGTTTCAGCCCTGAGAAATAAGGGTGTTGCACTGTCATGTCTCATCGGCGCAATTCGGGTTGTCTGCGTCCCCTTTCTCTGGTTTCTCTCTTTCCGCCTGAGGATTATTAGCCGATGATGGGGCGGCTAGCGAAAGGTGCTGGTGACATGACGATCAGAGGACTGTGTATCCTCGAGATGTGTACGTGAGGGATAGCCCGCGGCGGGGGGTTCAAATCGTTAAAACGATGTGAACTTCGAAAGACTTAAAACGACTTAATAGATTTTTTTGTATTCCCAAGTGAAAATTGAGTGTGATTCTGGAACCTATCTTTCCTGCGCGTGTGAGTGATAAACGAAATTTGTGTGCAATTGAAGGTACAAACATGAAGGGCTGAAACGAAAGAACTTGTCAGCTTTCCATACCATGATCATGCCGCTGTGGTTGTTCTTAATTCCCTTTCAGTCGAGATGGTACGTTATAGCGCCTAAGCCCATGATCGCCTGAAGATTTACGTAGTACATAATCTGGTGATGTCAAGGAAAGTCTATCGACTTGTGTCAGACTGTCTGAGGAAGTATATAGCCACGGTAGGATCATCAAACAAACATTCACTAAGTTAAGAGTCTCGACAAGTGTGCTGAAGGTATAATGTAACCGGGATCGATTAGCACAGCGGTTAAGCTGGCTCTTCTTCCACAATCACCCCACGGGGCGGATTTCGCCATCTGTATATCAACAGTGGCTCTATATGATAGACTGAGCCATGAATTTGGATCATATGGCACCGGACGGCTCATACAAGAGCAAGAAAACGGGGTACAGAATCTGGATCGAGAGTGGCAGTTCTTGATTTACCATGCACCGCTTTACTATCGCCATAGCCAGATATCCACGAGGCTCAAAGGCATCTTGGACAGAAGTATAGCAACTGCATGACACCAGGAGATATAGCTACGTCAAGCCCTCGGATACTAGGAGCAACGAAGGTTGATAATGGCTTCGTTGTAGGTATCGGGACCCTGGCACCCAATATATACCATCTTGCCATTGAGGCTGATTTCGGCATCGAGCTTTTCGGGCCAGATACCGGGACTCATAGCAAGATATCAATTAGGAACAGAACGTTCGGTTCTACTTGGACCCTTTGGACCTCTTGGACGAAGCATTGTCCCTCCCACTGAGAGATCAGCTCTTGAGCCAATTCATTGAGCAGACTGACTTATACGATTCCCTAGTACCAGACAAATCTAGATAGACCAAAGCGACTGAACATACGGTTTGATCATATTTCTTTATCTTCTAAGTACTAAACTTTCGATATCGTCAACGACCCCTGAATTGTGCGAGCCCCTGAACATATAATATGCTGTGGACAACGGATCTTCTAATGGGAGCCTAGTAGGTGACGGAAGAGATTGGACCGCAGTTCTGCACAGAAGAGAAGGATTGCGAAATATAATTATTCAAGATGAACTCAACAAGTAACAAATGGTATATTCAAACACTAGTACAGATTATCAAATTTCAAGAGCCTTGGAGGAACGGCCGCTGAGCTCCAGGAAGACATGTACGTCCAACCCATCAATCAGTGACTTCTCCCATCACCTGAAGGGGAAACAACAGTCTCCTGAGGTCCCTTAGGAGCAAGGTTGCCGTCGCCTGAGTCACTGCCATCAACGATACCAGCGCTGAGAGCGCCGGCACTGGTTGGGTCGATAGATGCAGAAAATCCATACCATGCCACGACGGCTACACCCAGGATACCACAGATACAGCTGAAGACAAGAGCGACGATACCGCGAGGAGTGAATCTTCAAGGAGTGTCAGTGCATCAGGCTGATAAAACAATGGGAGTAGAGGGACTTACCCAGCAGGCAGAGCCTTGGCAGGTTTATTCTCGCCAGTAAGATCAAGGAAGTTCTCGGTATTAGCAGCCGCATTTCCCTTGGTAGGCATATCAGCAGCGGCGCAGGCATCCAGGTGGTTCTTAGGGATCTGGATGGTCTCTTGAAGAGTAAGAGGGTCTTCGACGAAGGTGGCAATAAGCCCAGACACCACGTGCCATTCAATATGGCAATGGAACAGCCAGACACCTGAAAAAGAGTCAATCATGCGAATTCCTTACTAAGTCGAGTTTTGGGGCATACCTGGGTTGTCAGCCTTGAAACGCATAACAATGTTGCCGTTGGGATAGATGACAAGAGTATCACGTCGCATAGGAGTTTTGGGCAAATCAGCTTCAGTAACATTGGCATCGGCCCAGATACCAGCCTCCTCTTCGGAACGGTAGATAGATTGGAATGCGTGTCCGTGAAGATGGAAAGGGTGACGACCAGAATCGAGATTGTTGACGACAATTTGTACAATCTCGTTCTTCTTAAGGACCATGGAGTGTGTGTAAGTGCCATAAACACTTGGATCCTCGGCGTCCTTGCCTGCACTGAGGGCGGTATATAGGGTGGGAACCTTGGCTTCGACGTAGGTAATGTTGTTGAACCAGGCGTAGTTGGCCCCATCCTTGAGGTTTTCCATCTTAACATCAAGAGTGAACTCCTGGTCAGGCTTTCCAAGAATGCCCATCTTGTCGTATGGAACAAGCTTCATGTCATCATGAGGTTCCAAAGCCTCAACAGTAGCGGCGTCTGGCTTGTCGGCCTTTTCATCATAGACGAGCCAGCCGGTGGCGTTGTAGTTCAGATCCGGAGGCAGGACATCAAAAAGAGTCTATATGAGACTGTTAGCTTTTGCTTCAGCATCATTATTAGGCTAGCGGCACTCACAGTATCCATGCTGGAGACAATTGGGAAGTTCTTGGAAGTGTCCTTTTTGGTAGTGAGCAAAAAGCTGACACGCTGAGCAGCCGAGATGTAGATCATCTCTGCCTCAGCCTCTTCGGTATAAATACCATCGACCTCGACAATGCGCATCTTATGACCCTCAAACCAGAGATACTGGCCAGCAAAGGCACCTATGTTGATAGTGCGGAACAGATAGGTTGTTTCGGGCTTGACAGACATTGTGAAGTTGGTGGTTTCGTTCATCAGGGCATTGTTGGGCACGGGCTCTGCACCTGAGGGATTGGCCTTGCTCATGAACTTTGGAATCATGGATCGCATCTCGTCATGATACCAATCAGAAAGAGTAAATATAACCTCTTCATCGTACTTATCCTTGTAGGGGAAATCTTTGTCGTGAACGATGAAGGGAGCCCGTAGACCGTCAGGGTATTGAGCAGCAGTGTGACTGTGGTACCAATAGGTGCCTGGTTGCTCGACCTGTGGCGGATATGTTGGGGGGGGGGGGGGATCTTGAGCATCCTTACAGTGAAGTTATATGTGAAGCTGGTTCCAGGAACGATTGGACATTGACTGACACCGGCAGGGCCATCCATATGGGTAGTGCCGTTCATGTAGAGACCATGAAAATGCAGAGAAGTTGATTGATTGCCCAGGTTGTTGTGAGCATTGATGATGACCCGATCACCAATGTCAACCTCGATTGTAGGGATTGGCCACTTGCCATTAATGCCAATGACTGGGCGTTCGAAAGCATTGTCTGGATTAGCTCTGACCCAGCCAATATCAAAATCGAACTTTCTGGTAGCTGCAGAAGCGAGATGAGGAAGGGCGAGAAGCAATGCTGCCTCAAATGATAAAGAGTTGAAAAGCATTCTGAGGTTATGAGGGCCCGAGTCGTCCCAGCCTCAGCAGCTTGAATTATACAAGATAGGTACCACGGTGAGGATGAGAGACAAGATGAAGGAGGGGAGGTGAGGTATAGGCCCAAGCAGAGAGGTATAAGAGCTTGGGAGCCTGTAAGACACTGGTGGGAAGCAGATGTCAAGAGGTAAAAAAAGAAAAAAAAAAAAAACTGGGATAGAACAGATTGAATAGATTAGATGGATAAAACCGGAAATAGATTGTGAGTATAAGATGGGGGTTGGTGGGATGATCAATCTAACGTTACGATATGGACATGGGGAAAAGAAGATGCATGCACGCACAGTTCTTGGTCAGAGTTTCTTTCGGTAGCACCAACACCAGAAAAGTAGGTACCTAGAGAGTAAGTAAAAGGTGATACCGAGAGCCGAAGCAAAGTCAAGAATTGCCTAAAGATGATCCAGCTACTGAAATGTTTAGTTTAGTCTACCTTGGTACCTTAGGTACCTAGGTAAGGTAGGTAGGTAAACAACCCTTGCTGTTCCATCCATGCCCACATACGATGGACATAATTCGGGAAGAACGTCCGACTAGCGAGTCAATTCTGCGGCGCCAAACGTGGTTGACACACAGAAATGAAGCTGTCGCATGATGATGGATAAAAAATGCTGGAATGAGCTGATCAGGGTCAAGGCTCTTGGGCTGAACCGCAACTGCGGAATCGGCGCGCGTGTGCGTGCAAGAAGCGGGCTAGACAGCGAGAGCGTGAATGTGATCGTTCTAGACGAGCAGGGATCGGCCTACTCTGACCGTACGGATGGATAAGATGAGCAGCTGTTGATCCATCGTGGCTTGACAAGGCTTGAAACCATCGAGAAATACCGTCCAAGTGCGAGGTTGAAGGGTTCAGGTGGAGGAGTCATTAACGGTAGAAGGCTAGTGGAGACACAGTCGATTTTGCACCTTTCTCCTTTCGGTTAGTGGAATGCTAAATGATGGCTCCACTCTGAGCTTCATCTTATCAATCGCAACCTCTTCCTCGTGTTTCTCTCTCTCATTCAATGCCGCTAAAGCTCCTTGACACATGATTTGCTTCGAAAGAGACCAAAGAATTGAGTTCCCAAGGGGTACATGTTGTATGTACCGCATTTTTTCGGCACAGACACTCCCGATCCTGAAAGCTCATTCAAGGGTCCACGATCTTCTCTTCTCTCCCTGCAGAGTGTCTAGTGTATGTAGCATAGACCCTGCCCAGCCTTCCTTACCTAGCCTGCCTATCTTATGCCAAGCCGGGTCACCCACAGCTATCACAGGCGCTGCAGCCTCTTGGCGATCGTTTCTACCCTCCAAATACCGAGGATTCTTGGCTATGTCCGGCCAGTTTCAATCAGAAGCAAAATACATTGCTCAACTGAACGCTTCTAATCACGTATCTCGGTGTCAAGAAATAACAAGACCCTGCAACAAAGAGGATCCATCCGGCGACATACCAGAGCCGAAAACAGCAGCCACATGGTCTCGATTTGACTTGGACGATCATGAGTGGGCCCTCCAACGGTCGAGAAGCCATTCCATGATACCAGCAACCAAAGAGTGGTCTGACAACCGACAAGCCTTTCCAATAAAGCCTCAGTTCAGCATCACAAGCGAACCCGAGATCTTGACGAGCCATGCGATCCAACTTAGAATTTTCAGCCGCGGCGTTCTCTGATCCTTGACGTTATCTCGTTTAGCTTGCCTTTGTCCCCTGTCCGTGGTTGCTTCGGATCAGATAATGATTATCTCCTGATCTTTTTGATATGATAACTTTGATCTTGAATCAGAAGGTCATAACACCCTCGACCCTCAGCCGCTTGCCTTGATGCAGCTGCATGGGTGCGGCTGAACTGTCACTACCATCCATCTCGACGGAACATCGCCGCTTCGGAGGGAATGCAGTTGAGATTCCAAATTTGCCTCGTCTGAAGTCCAGGGCTTGGTTGGACATCATACTTTCTAGAATACGGTGACCACAGCTTGTCCGAAAACTACCACAGCTATCCATGTCAAGTCGACACAAGCACAAGCATATCGGCATTTGACTCTTGACTGGGATCCGAGGTCACATTGTGGGGTGCTATGAGACACAGAGCTATCCTAAGCTTCCACCAATGTAGCTTCATCAACGAGTCTTCTTCCATTCTTGTCTTGGAGCCGATTTGGGCCTGACTTTCGAGCTGTCCGGTTCAGCCTGAAGAAGTGCGCGCAGAATAAGGGCCTCGAAGTCTCTTCAAGTTAAGCGTTAAGCATCAAAATAAGAAACAGCCCAATTGCGGAAATCTAGGACATTCACACACTTAATCTGCAGTCACAGAATTATCTGATTGATTGATTAAGGCCGCACCATGAGGAAGCATCCCACGTTACGGCAATTCCTTGCCGAGCGTCGACGAGCTAACTTAGTAGCAGCAAGCCACCAACCATCCAACAACCCTACCAAAGTCCGATCATGGGCTGTTTTCTGACCATTGCGCCGGTACTCGGTAGCTCGCGTTTCATTCTCGACCAGGTTCTCATGCCCGATGTTTTTTGCATTCCGCGCTTTACTCCGCTGATCCTTGCGGCATCTCAAAAGTGCAACTCGTCTAAGTATACGCTTAGACTAGCCAACAAGCTTAGTTTACAAGGTTGTTATGCGGATACTAAATCAGATTGTGTGTCTTCTGATCCCTTGCTTGAGCTTTTCTTCTCGTAAGAACAAAAAAAGTTATCTGATCGGCAGCCTGTGATGACTGGATCGCTCACAAGCTGCTCCAATCCCAAAACGAACCAAGTGTAACATCAAATTCAATATCTCCATTACCACACCCTCTTCTTGACAGTCCCGTACTTCTCACTTGACTGTGTCACCTTATACTTGAGCTCAAGACAGCTCCTCTCTTATCTTGAGCCCACCACAGCTCTCTCAAGTGACTCAACTGCACAATACTATCAACTGTCAACATGGCCGTAGACGTCTTTGCGGTTCCCGTCTTCCTTGTTGTCTTCCGAGAGACTCTCGAGACAGTCATCATCGTTTCTGTCTTGCTTGCTTTCCTCAAGCAAACCCTTGACGGCCCCAACGGTGACATCAAAGTCTACAAACAGCTGAGACGTCAGGTAAATCAACAGAGATATCTCTTGCGTCTGCCTTGAATACTGACTATAGTGGCAGGTCTGGCTTGGAACGGGTATCGGGTTCTTCATCTGCTTGGTTGTCGCTGCTGCTGTTATTGGTGTCTTCTACACCGTTGGCAGGAACTCATGGGAGAAGAACGAGTACTACTATGAAGGTGCATTCTGTCTCTTTGCATCCCTAATCATCTCCGTCATGGGCGCAGCTCTGCTCCGTATCGGAAAGATGCAAGCAAAGTGGCGAGTCAAGCTGGCCAAGGCTCTCGAATCGCCCATCAAAGCGGGTTCCAAGGGATGGTTCAAGCAGTTTGTCGAGAAGTACGCTATGTTCGTCTTGCCTTTTGTCACCGTCCTTCGAGAGGGCATCGAGGCTGTCGTCTTTGTCGCTGGTGTGTCCTTTTCTGCTTCAGCCAAGTCCATTCCTCTCCCAACCTTTGTCGGCCTCTTTGCCGGTTGCTGTGTTGGCTACCTTCTTTACAAGTAAGTGATATATATGCTAGTGCGATGACCTTCAGCGACTAACTAGAAGCAGGGGTGGCGCGAGCACCAAACTTCAGCTCTTCCTCGTTCTCTCGACTTGCCTCTTGTACCTCGTGGGTGCTGGTCTCTTTTCTCGCTCTGTCTGGAGTTTCGAGATGGCCAGGTGGAACGAGTACATTGGTGGTGAAGCCGATGAGTTTGGGAACGGACCTGGTTCCTATGATATTGACCAGAGTGTCTGGCACGTCAACGTATGTCTTCATCTAACAAGCTTACCTCGATATCCTAACAACTCTTTAGTGCTGTGCCTCCACCGAAGCTATTCAGAACGGCTGGGGTATCTTCAATGCCATTCTTGGCTGGACAAACTCCGCTACTTATGGCTCTGTCATCTCCTATAACCTATACTGGATTTGCGTCATGGTTGGTTTCATCATCATGCGCTTCAAGGAGACGCATGGCAGACTGCCTTTCGGAAAGGCGAAGGCCCCTGCCAACGCTGTTGATGATGCTGAGAGCCGCGCAAGCTCAACTCCCAAGAACACTGCAACAGAGAAGACGACCACCGCTTAAGGGAACATTTTCGAATAGGGTTGAGGACTCATCTGCTGATGGCTCATTGTATAATTCCTTTGGCTTTCTAATGACTCCATGAGTCTAGCTTGGTCTATATCCAATTACACACAACAAGCAAGTCTTGTTCTATCTTATCAATTTTCAGGAGTCCAATCCCATTCATCTGCCATGAACATAGCCTTTGCCATTTTGTCTACATAAAGCGCTCCTTCGTAACGTAACCTTTGATCGTTAGCAATCGCACGTGTGAAGTGAAACTTTTTGGGTTGATAGTCTTTGTCCCCGACAGTGTGTTCTCTCAGAGCTAGCCACGAGATTTCGGTCGGCCTCTTTTTCCAGTCGGCATAGGGTATCGCAATGACACCAGCTGAGAGCATCGACCGCATATAACTCAGGATTGGTTCCAATCGAACTCGTAGCCCGCAGTTTGTATGATGTTTATCAATTTGATAACTCGGGCACTGTTGAAGCGTTGAAAGAAGCTCCTCAATCTCGATCATCGCAGTGTCAGGGACCATGTTCAACGACGCTGGACTGTAGTCAACGAGGAAGAGCAAATTCTTGTTCACCAGGAATTTGAGCATTTGACCGAGCTGGTAAGAGTCACATGCAGCACTCGAGTCATACCCGAGTTTACACTGCCTCTCTCGAGATGAGAACAACGCGAGGAAATGCCGTTGGACAGAGGAGACGGTGTTGATGATACACTCACGCCTCTGTCGGAGCTCCTCTGGACAAGAATTAGCATTGTATTTGCACCTCGAGCCTTGGATTCTTACTTACCCTCTAAGCCATCAGGTAGATTCCACCATGAAGCAGTCATATCAGCATCAGTATCATAAAACTCGCTCCAGAGACTAGATCCTCGCATGATGAGTTCTCGAGTTGACTGTTGTAGGCGCATGGGTTGTCCTAATAGCCACGCGACCAGAACCTTTTGACGCAAGACCTGTTCTGTTTCTGTAGGTCTTCCATCGTCACTGCGCAGAGGTTTGTTTGACGTCAGAGGCCATTTAAACTTGAGGTCTGTGTTCAGAACCCGAGCAACAGCTGCCACGCAATCGAAGCGATCGGCAACGATGGCCAGCGTGGTTACGTATGACATGGTTCCACGTGAAGTCTTTGTTGGCCGCTGGTGTATGATATTTAGAATATCTTCCATGGCATTTTCACGACCAGCAGCTTTGGTTGCATCGTCATCGTCGGTGATGGGAATCCAGGGCAAGTCCTCCACATCTGCCTCGTTGACTTTGATCTTAAGCTGGGCAAGCTTCTCATGTATATCCGAGATAATCTTGGCTTCCCTGAATTGAGAGTTCGATAAGAGGTTTGAAAAGTACTTTGAGTGCCTTTTCAAAGCTCCCAGATTGACCCTATATGCCACCCGGACTTTTGATTTCAAAGATGAGCGATCAGGGGGCTGAGTACCGGCTTTTCTGCTGGCAGCAAGCTCAGCCTTGCGAGTTTTGTTGAGGGTGCTGATGGAAGTCTCAAAGGTAACATCCAAGACAATGTCACCAGCGGGATCGATTTCTACCAGGGGAGGCAGATCTTTCTTAGAAGCCTCTGGCCCGTCCGCCTCGGCGGATGCTGTAGTCCCAGACTCGCCCATTTGCTAGGTGATGGGTTTCTGTCGACATGGAGATGTCAGTCAGCCTGTGTAGAGGCTTGAAGTATTGAAAGGCTGAATGCCGTGTGTTGATAGTTTTTTGTAGTTAAGGAAAATGTCTTTAGAGCGTGCTATCCATAGTGAAAATGATAAGATCTCAGGCTCTGCCTGGTTGGGATGACGTCCAAAGGTACCTAGCCCAAGTACGTACCCCGCCACTGTGACGTTAAAATCCGAACTCCGGGGAAACAGCAGAAGCCTTCGCTTTTGGTATTTTCCGTCAACATTTACATAAGAAGTTCCTAGTTCAGATCACGGCCAGAGACTTACCTATCAAAATTCTACAGTTTTACAGTTGGTATACCCCCATTTCTCATTATTCATCGCACTTGTTGGTAGTATGTGGTCTGTTATAAGTGGTACGCCTGGGACTGGTAAAGTTTCACGGAGACAGCCACGGGCTCCCTGAGTCGTTGGTTTTAGCGGTTGAACGAAGATTCCCGCCCCTGACTCCCGATGGGATCCCCGCTAAATTCTCGTTGTGCCGCCTGGAGCCTGGGTTTGGTGGAATATGATTGGGCAATCTTATCTAAGTGCGAGACCACCTCTGGTAGGCTCCACTTAACTAGGAAGTCAATATCCAATATCGTCACTTTCCGACGAGCAACTGAACACCCGATCCTTTATCCTTCGCTCATTTCCATGATCATGTTTTGCTTCGAGACTGGCAAGATCATCTTCTAAATTGGCTTGGATTATATGGCGATTTGATCCTTATACACCCAACTTGACGGCTCTGTTTAGACCTCCCACCGATCAGGAACCAGCCAAATCCTATACCATCCGCTCCCTCACGCTATTAACTTTTCACAACTCGCCCGATGGCATTGCGGACTGTAGCCTGCACAGCGCTCCAGTTCTTCAAGGGACGCTGATGACCGAGGACTGGTAAAGCCAGCTACATACAACCTTCTTTGTCGAGCATCGACAATGGCCCAGTTCACTCGCGCCATCGATTCAACAGCAACCCCTGCGATCCAGCTCCTTAAGATCTCAGCCCGACCGTTGACAACCCCGAATCGCCTCGCACATACAGACACGCTGCAGCGAGCGCGAAGAAGTCATAGGCATATTGATTACACCCGGCTTACGACGTTCTATTCGACGTGCGTGACATTGACCGGGAGTTCGCGACAGGCTCGGCTTACACGTCCGGGATCGCAACTTGGTTCATCCTCGCCGCTGGCAGTTGAAGTATACGGTACACGAGGTTTCCATACATACTTTGTGACACATCTCCCTTCGTCATCTGTCCATCCCGACTCTCGTCCTCGTGGGCCTGGTCATAAACTGCCTCGCGATGCTGCAACCCCTCACACCCCAAGCTCTGGCCCAGTCCCCGCTGTCGCCCCGCCTTATATCCCGTCAACCCGAGACTTGACTGTGGTACGCATTCCCATGCGGAGGGCAAAACACCATCTTGGGGTCGCGACAGATCGAGGAAGTCGTCCCTACAATGAAGATCGAGAACAGGCTGGCACTATCAGCCTTCCGGCCTTTGCCAAGAGGGCACCCAGAAGCGTGCAACAAAAACCAGGGGAAGCTACAGCGGCGGATAGTGCTTGGGGAGACCCTCAGATATTCTACTTTGGAGTTTTCGATGGTCATGGTGGAACCGAATGCGCGGATTTCGTCCGGGATGAGCTGCCGGGTTATATAGAAAAAGCCTCGGAAGAGTTCGGCCTGCAGAGCAGCTTGCGGAAGAGGAAACCTGGCCGTGAGGGTATCCATAACCATCACCATGATCATAAGCACAAACAAGTTCGACCATCAGAGCCGATTCAGTCCACTAAGAGCCCCTCAACAAAACGCGAGGCGCTGGACGCTGTGCCCATGAAGGGACCAGAGGAAGTTAAAGGCGAAATGAATGTCCCCAGCGCAAGCAATGGTGGCCTTTCCGATAAACCCGTACATGGAGAACGAATACACAGCGCAGCATCGCCGGCTGCCACAGTCTCAGATCTGGCCAAAGCGATTCGTATGGAGAAAAACTTGGTCAAGGAGTACAGAGAAACTATCGGTGGCTATTTCAGGCGCTTTCACCCCGAACACTTTGTTCTCTCGCGAGATGACAACCCAGGCGAAGGCCACAAGATCACGATGGAATCAGTGCTCACATACGCCTTCCTTCGTGCTGACCTCGATTTTGTGTCTGCCCAAGCTCGAAAGATTGACCCCAACGATACCAAAGGTGCCGATACTCCTGTTAATAACGATGAAGTCTTCGGCCACCCATCCACGCCCTCTGGTCATGGCATAGGAGGCCCGGAGCGCTTTAAAGGCGGCTCGACGGCTTCTGTAGTACTTATCTCTACTCCAACGCCTGCCCCATTTTGGCACCCAGCTGCCCAGTCCACGTTGTTATGCGCCCATGTCGGCGACAGTCGTATCCTTCTTTGCGATACCGCCACTGGTTTAGCACAGCCTCTAACATCTGATCACCACCCTAGTACACCTACCGAAAGCCGCCGTTTGCGACGCTATGCACCTGCTGGGTCAATGGTTTCTGGCGATAGTTTCGGCGAGGAGCGCATTGCAGGCCTAGCCAACAGTCGTGCATTCGGAGACATGGGGAGCAAGCGGATTGGAGTCTCAGCTGAGCCAGAGCTTACACGAGTTGAGATGGGCCCTGCCCAGTATTCTTTCCTTGTGCTGATGACTGATGGCATCTCTGGTACTCTGAGCGACCAAGAAATCGTCGATGTTGTCAAGGAGGCCCGTACGCCCGAAGATGGAGCTCGAAATATCGTTAAATACGCTACTGAAGTTTCTTCCGATGGCGATAACGCGACATGCCAAGTTGTCCGTCTAGGTGGTTGGGAGCGTCGATCTGAAGGCGGACTCGGCAGCTTGGGTACCAAGGAAATTCGCGACGCACGTATTGCAG
This sequence comes from Fusarium subglutinans, assembly GCF_013396075.1. NCBI lineage: Eukaryota > Fungi > Ascomycota > Sordariomycetes > Hypocreales > Nectriaceae > Fusarium > Fusarium subglutinans. The sequence continues at coordinate 216,755 of NW_023502129.1, read as the reverse complement.
AAGCTCAAGATCCAAGACGAGGAAAGAGGTAGTAGCACTACATCCTCACGAGAAGACGGTTTTGTTTGGATATACGATAAGGGGGAGTGGGAGTCTTTCAATGGTGGGATGGCAGACCAGAATTTATGATGGAGTATTCGGCTTTATTTTTCCAACTTGAGCACGTCAGCTTCTTTTATTCTCATTTGTACTGCATGGGAGCAGGAGTTCTCAGGATTAACAGATGGCGACATAGCGCGTGCTCAGGGAGCAGCATCACTTGGGCTATATCGCTTTGATACCCAGCCAAGATGGTAGATATGCAGCGTTAGATTAACGAGCATGTGCGGTATTTTAAATATGTTGCTATTGAGGAAGTAAACATAACTTTAGTGCCACAGAAAAACCAGCTGCCTCTTCTCCCCTGGGTATTGGATATCAAAACGGCCGTTACCAGTTCATCTCAGCCTTTGTTCTTGGCTGACCCTAAAACTTCCTTATCCAATCCCCTAGTCCGTAGTCGTATACATCATTCCTTCTTTACGTTTTTGATCTTGCGCTTAATCCAATCCTTCTAGTAACCGTGTCGTGAACCAGGATACTGACCCCATCCGGGAGGCTGCTGACCAGGAGGCAGTCCACCGTAGCCCTGCTGACCGTACGGAGGATACTGAGGCGCACCGTATCCCGGGCCGCCGTACTGTTGAGGAGGAGGAGCCCCATATTGACCTGGGGGAGGGCCGCCATATTGACCTGGGGGAGGACCACCGTATTGACCTGGGGGAGCTCCGTACTGAGGTTGAGGGGGTCCTCCATAACCACCACCATATGGAGGTTGGGGTGGAGGGGCACCATAATCGCCTTGCTGAGAGTGCCCTGAGTTGGAAGCCGCGTAGTTGGGGTTCTGACCGTATTCAAACGAAGACTGGCTTGGTGGTGCAGGAGAGCTCGAGAGGTAGCCCGCAGCTGGATTACCATCTTTACCCTCCATCGAGTCAAGATCGCGGGTCTTGACTTGAGACCACAAGGATCCTGCAACCTTGCCATGCCCAGCATTAGCCATATCGCCAAATGTCCCATGGTTGCAGCCGCCACCACCGATGCTGCGGCTGTTGCCCTGGACTTGGTTGAGAATGTGGTTCTTATGATTCTTGACAGAGTCGGAGGAGAGAAGATGAGCAAGCTCATGGCGGCGGGGGTGCTCTTCAGCCCACTTCTTGACAGTCTTGAACATATCACGTTGGATTTCGATATGATCGTCTCGAGCGGCAGGGTGGTGGAAAGCACGGAGAACGTCGTTGACGACTTCGTCAACAGAAACGCCAGTGTTTTCCCAAGCATAGAGGATGCGACTAGGAAGGTTAGGTACGATGAATGTTGAGGGTGAGTGGGGTTGGCTTACGGAACAGTGTACTGGAGAATGGTAGCGGCGATACGTCCAGCACATGAGTTCAGGATGTTGGTGAAATGGTCCTTGGATAACATGGAGTGAGTGGGATCAGAACACTGAGGATTGTCCCAGGGCTCATATTGAGATTTAGCACTGGCCGTGATGACGCCAGAAGAACCGTCCTTGAGAACTTTTGAGACCTGGTTGATGATAGGTCGGATGAAGGGAGCAAGAAGACCCAAGATGAAGGCAGTGAGGGTCTCGCTGATCTTCTCAAGAAGTTTCTCAAGGCCTGGGACCTTGGAAATACCGCGGCTGATGGCCTTGACAATTTTGTCGCGGAACTCGAGAATAGGATAGATCTTGCGGGCTGTCTCAACAGGATCGAAATCGGGACTCATGCCGGGCACCTGGTTAGCATTGTCACGAGAGAGGTCACCGCGGGTCTGCTGGTAGCTCATGTTGCGTTGTTCTTGAGCTTCAGAGCTGGCCTTCAGGTCTCGAGCCTGATCGGCGAATCCATCACCGACACCGGGAAGCTTTGAGACCAAGCCGATGAAATCAGAGGGACTGGACTTGATTCCAAGGAAACCTCCAAGCAGGGATCGTTCACCACCGCCACCACCACCGGATCGATTGGAAGCGCCCTCGGCGTTCTTGAGTGCAACATCGACTTCGTCAACCTCAGACTGCGTGAAGTGATCTGAGGCCTCTCCAATAACGGAATGCAAGAAGTCGACGGCGCCAAATGTGCCAGTCACAAGGGGATATACGCGCTTTCCATGAAGATGGATCTCCGTACGCGTACCGCAATGGGGGAACACAGAATTGTAGCCAAGCTCTCGTAGGGCAAGCTCACAGTAGTTGCTGTGGGCACTGAAGTCTTCCATGGTGTGCAGCGCCTGACCAAGACATCTCAGAGCCTCGCAGAGATCATCTTCGTTTCCTTTCTTGGAACCGCTGGTGTAGAGACGACCATAATGGATGCTTCTGGCGAAGCTGTATCGCAGATAAGCGGCGCTGGTTGCCCAATTTCCATTCTCGTTCGCGATATAGTTTTTCATACCAGTTCGAGAGTCAATTTCGGTTTCTATTTTCTCAACTGGCCCTCGCAAACGTTTATCAAAAGTCCGCGCATCAACTCCGTCTCCGTAACCGAGAGGGTTGTCGATGTGTTCTTCTGGACGATAGACGCCGAGACGGTCTGCGGTAACTTCGAACTCGCCGGTGGCATAGCCGTGAGCCATGAAAGAGAGAACCCAAACCTGGTAGTTAAGTAAGCATCACAGAGTCAATGGTGGCGCAAAGCAACGGCTCATACAAGAATGCGAACAGTCTCAGCATTGACACCCTTCAAACTGCCGATATCAACGGCCTGAGAATAGTCGCGTAACCAATTTCCAAAGTAGGTACGTTTGATAAGCATAGAAGTCCATTTCTTTCCGTGAAGGAAGGCGATCGTCTCGAGCATATCCTCAATGTCTGGAAACGATGTGAGCAACGCGATGTAACGGGATCGATATGGAGGGGTAATTTACCTCCATGGCGCCAGTTGTGACCTTCGACCTATGCGCATGTCAATAGGAGGGAGAGAATTTGCCATGGATGAAGTCCAATACTGACCTGAGCAATTGAAGGGATGTTTCCAGCACCGAACGCATCAGCTTTGCCAGGAAGCAGGATGAGGCATACTGCGATCAGCAGTAACCACGAACCCCGCGGCATGGAGAATGACGGCATGGTAAGTTAGTGATGCAGCCCTATGGCGGGGTTATTGAGCAAGGGGCGTGATGCGAGTAGGAGTCTAAAAGGTTCAGAGGATAGGTAGAAAAATAAAGAACAAAATTATGGTCGCAGCAAGAGGCCAAGAGGAGGTTTAAAAACTTGATATGCCAAGAAAGAAAGAGAGTGAATGTGACATGCAGATTAGGGAATCGACCTAGAGCAGGTCACACTGATGACGGGATTTGTTGTGGCTGGGCTTGGGGTTCGTTGCTAGGAGGGAGGTATGTAGTAAGAAGTGGCTCCAGCTTTCAGCTCCCCAAGGGCGATTCCTGATTAGCCTTGGACGTGGCGCTTATTGGGCTGATGGGATTGCCGCTTCAGGCACATGCTAAGCAAAAGCCTATGCTAAGATTGGGTAGCAAACGGTTGAGCGAGAGGCCTCTCAAGGACGAGCTCGACCCCGACTCTATTCGAATTTATTGCAAGGCCCAATCCACTATGTACTTGTGGCTTGGCAATTGAAGATGAGGCTCAGCCAGGCAATACGTAAACATGTCTTGGCGTTTCAATTCCAAAGAATGTTCGATGCTAAGTTGAAATACGATATAACCCATTCTACGGTAGAGATAAGACCTAAGCTTATCTTGAAGTTTACTTGCTCCTTGAGGTCTGTGTAGGCTGACGTTGGTTGCTGACTTCAAGGTTGTTGGGTGTTACGAGGGCTCACTTACATCCATCATCAACAGCGTTTTCTTGCACTCAAGCGAATCGATAAATCTGCCAGATATGTTTCAAGAGGCCAGTCGTCTCTTATCCCGTTTTCGATATCAGCCATACTTGTAAATGGTCTAGCCTAGTCATTACAAGTGGAAGACTTGACTGGCGTCGTGAGCTCTGTATTTGGCCAAGTCGACCAAGGACACCATACATCACGGAGTCTCTGTAGATGTTATTCTTTATTATCTTTCAAGTACTGTGGCATGACTCTCTCCTATACTGAAAGGCCCGCTCATATGTTCAAGGTCTCGCGGTACACTGTCTAGACTGTGGAAGAACTAGTAGTTAGCCTAGACAAACTTGAGATTTTGCTTGGTGGAGCTCATCGGGGTAGTATAGGAGATCCGGCTTCTTCGGAAAATAATCCTTGGCAGCACAATGTTGTAATCGGAGCATACGGATCACTGAGATTCCGGTGTTGCCTGAAAAACATCCGGGCTATTTGTTGTCCCTGCTGAGGAGATGAATACATCCTGTACAGTTGAAACTCGTAAGCCCATTGATCGACTGATCGATAGACTTTCCGGTCCCGAATTACCCAGATAGGAAAGATGACATAAGCGAAAGATACCTACCTAACTACTGTACATGATCTGAGTGCCTGAACGCTGACATTTAGATACGAATATTACGATTACGATGTATAGATTGTATAGGAACCTACCTCACTGTGCACGATGATACCGAGTCTTGCATGTGATGTTGCAATGCCCATGATAAAATGCCACCTTTGTTGTTACTGTGTAAAATAAATCTCGATCTACTCTCAGCACCGACAGGCTCAACAAGGCGTCACAATTGCATGAAATTAGGGACCGTATCTAACACTTGATCATTCTCCTCAACCTCAACCGTTCAAAGACCAATCGTCCACCGCTAATTTCAATACAAACACTGTCTTATTTGTCGTTCCGGCAAATACTCTGATATCAGGTCTTTCATCCCGATGCTGTGGCATGTTTTATGGTCATTGTAGCGCCACTCTTCTGCTAACACGGATGGGGATCCTCATTAAAAAAAAATATCCCCTGGATGGACCCCTGTGCGGCGACTTTCACTTGCCGCTCACGCCGCCCTTTGATTCATTCCCTTGACAGTTTTGATATTAATCCTGTTTTAACTTAATCCTTAACCTCCCTCCCAGGGTTTCAATCATTCTATCCTTCACTCTCCTTCAGTTTTCCTCCCTTTTATTCCTCCTTGGTTGCCGACAAGGAGCATCTCTGCTTGTGTACTGCTTCAATCGTCTTGTCCCCCCATCCTCATCTCGACCCGTACGTTCCGACCGCTGCTTCAACAAAATGCCTGGACGTACTCTACCAACTTTCACTCGCGCTGAGGTCGAAGCGCATAACTCTGGTGACTCTTGCTACGTCACCATCGGCAACAAGGTCTACGATATCACCGATTTCGTTGAGGATCATCCTGGTGGTCCCGAATATATTCTCGAATACGCCGGTCGCGATATCGAAGAGATTCTCAAAGATTCTGATTCCCATACACACTCTGACTCTGCCTACGAGATTCTGGATGAGAACATTGTCGGATTTCTCGTCTCTGAAAAGGTAGTGAATGGTCACGCCAACGGAAAGGCCAACGGCAACGGAAACGCAAAGCTACCCAATGGTGAAGCCAACGGAGACGCAAACGGCTCCGTCCACCCTCGAACCGGAATGTCTTGCGCGGAGGACTTGAGCAGGGACACAGACTATAACTTGGACTACAAGAAGAACAAGTTCCTCGACCTGAACCGACCTCTCTTCCCTCAGATCTGGTTCGGTGGTTTCTCCAAGGAATTCTATCTTGACCAGGTCCATCGTCCTCGCCACTACAAGGGAGGCCAGTCTGCGCCTCTGTTTGGAAACTTCCTTGAGCCTCTCTCCAAGACCGCCTGGTGGGTTGTTCCTACGGTCTGGCTGCCTTGCGTCGCGTACGGCACCTGGGTTGCTTCTCAAGGTTTTGACAACCAACTCTTCACCTTGGGCTACTGGGTATTCGGCGTGTTCTTCTGGACCATAATTGAATATGTCCTGCATCGCTTCTTGTTCCATCTTGACTAGTATGTTTCCTAAGTCTTTACTCCTGAGCTTGCCACTGACTTTTATAGCTATCTGCCCGACAACCGTGTTGGTATCACACTTCATTTCATCCTTCACGGCATCCATCATTATCTTCCTATGGACAAGTATCGTCTTGTCATGCCTCCTACGCTCTTCGCTGCTTTGGCTGCTCCTTTCTGGAAGTTTGCACATGCTGTACTCTTCCACAACTGGTATGCTGCTTGTGCAGCCTACTGTGGCGGCATCTTTGGATACGTCTGCTACGATCTCACACATTACTTCCTTCACCACCAAGACCTTCCTCTGTGGTACAAGGAACTCAAGAAGTACCATCTTGCTCATCACTTCCTTGACTATGAACTCGGTTTCGGTGTGACAAGCAAGTTCTGGGACAGTGTGTTTGGCACTGAGCTGGTCTACAACACCAAAAAGACGAAATAAGTTTGTAATAATGCACGAAATCTGCCTGGCGCAAAGAGAACCAATTCAAGCCAGGGCACAGTACATATCTGTCTTGCTTCCATAGTAGTTGGTGCATACTGGGCTGTACGGAGCAGTCATGATTTTATGGATGGTAACGAACATGGTGGTCACTGACATTGATGTCGATGAATCATTCTCAATAAATAGTTTTAATGGTTGGGACTGGTTTGCCCAATGGGTCGGTATATTCTTGGACAGAGTTACTTTAATAATGAACCTTTTTATTGGATATTTCCTGCTTCTCTCCACTGCTTAAGGTTGGTTCGCTGCTTCACTGTGTCGACGTGGTGGCTGCGATAATCGCCACGTGTCTCGTCACGTGTCAGTCTTTGGGACTTTCCGTCCAGCCACAAGCTCGACCCATCAGGAGTTTTCAAGGCAACCTCCCCCAACAAAACTTCTCGCCCGACGACAGTAAATATCAAATCACCCGATAAGAGAGACTCACGAGCAAACGCATACTTTGTGCTAAATCACAAACGAGTCCTAAATCGGAGTTTTTCCAGACTTACGCAGACATCATGGCTACCTTGGACGTGGAAGCACTCCTGGACGCTACCGCTAAGGATACCTCTGAACAGAAGAATAAGAGCCCTGTAGAGGACAGAACGCGAGACGAGCCCGAACGGAGGGATAGGGAACGTGATCGTGGCCGTGATAGAGACGGAAGTCGACATCGCGACCGCGATCATGGGCGACGCAGAGATCGTAGAGACAGCCCCAACCGAAGCCGTAGGGCTACACCCGATGTAGGAACGCCTCGAAGCGATGCTGGAAGCCATAAGAGTAGGAGGAGAAGCCGCAGCCGCGATAGCGACCGCCGTCACTCACGCCGAAACAGAGATGGTGATTACTACAGAGGTGGACGACGCTCACGTTCACGATCTCGCTCTCCTTACCGCCATTACCGCCCGCGTGAAGACCGGGATCACCGTGACCGCAGAGACCGCGACCGAAGAAACCGCGATTTTGGACGCGGTCGTGATGACGAACGTCGCGAAACCAAGCGTGAAGAAGGCAACCCCCAACTTACCGAGGACGAGAGAGATCGTCGCACTGTTTTTGTACAGCAACTTGCCGCTCGTCTGCGCACTCGCGAACTCAAGGAATTCTTCGAGAAGGTTGGACCTGTCAACGAGGCTCAAATTGTCAAGGACCGTATTAGCCAAAGATCCAAGGGGTAAGCCGCGCTAAACTAAAGTGAATCTAGAGTCTAATCACTAACAATATGCAGAGTTGGTTATGTCGAGTTCAAAAATGAGGAATCCGTTACTCAGGCTCTTCAACTTACTGGACAGAAGCTTTTAGGTATTCCTGTCATCGTACAAGTCACAGAAGCCGAAAAAAATCGTCAAGCCCGAAACCCTGAAGCTTCGGGACCTCACCCCAATTCTATCCCTTTCCACCGCCTTTATGTCGGCAATATCCACTTCAACGTCACCGAGCAAGACTTGCAGGCCGTCTTTGAGCCATTCGGCGAGCTCGAATTCGTTCAACTCCAGAAAGATGAGAATGGCCGCAGCCGCGGCTATGGCTTTGTCCAGTAAGTTCTTCTATCCATTTACTGTACTATTCACTGACGATCCCAGGTTCCGTGATGCTGGTCAGGCACGAGAGGCACTGGAGAAGATGAACGGCTTTGATCTAGCTGGACGTCCTATCCGCGTCGGACTCGGAAACGATAAGTTTACCCCTGAGAGTACTGCCAACATGTTGCAGAGATTTTCCGGACAGAATCAAAGCCAGAACTTCCAAGGTTCGGCTTTCTCTGGTTCCGGCGGACGAGGCCCTCAGTCCTCAACCTTCGACCGAGCTGGCGGCCGAGACAATGAGAAGACTGGAGGTGCTAGTGCTCTTGACGACACCGACGTCGCTGGTGTGAACTTTAACAACTATAGTCGCGATGCATTGATGAGGAAACTCGCTCGAACCGATGATAGCGCCACCAACGGCCATGACGAGCGCCAGGTGCTTAAACCCAAGACAGAGACGAAGCCATTGCCTGTTAATGTCAACATGGCCAGTCGCTGTGTTGTGTTGCACAACATGTTTGATCCTGAAGAGTATGTATCTCGACCATTTTACTTTGAACAAATGTTGACACTTGACAGAGAGGAAGGCACCGATTGGATCAAGGAGCTAGAGGACGATGTTCGTCAAGAGGCCGAGAGCAAGTATGGACATGTGGTTCACATCTCGGCTGACCCCAACTCCAAGGGTGACATCTATCTCAAATTTGACAAAGTCCAGGGAGGCGAGAATGCCATCAAGGGCCTAAATGGCCGATATTTCGGCGGACGAATGATCGACGCGTCTCCTGTTGTAGATGCCGTCTATAGCAGTTTGTTCTCACGTACCCGGGCAATCTAAGCTAATATTTGGCTTGTCAACAACGCTCTCTAGGACTCTCGCAGGTTAGCAGAGTCCATATCAACTGGCTGAAGAGCACCACTAAGAATACCTGGTGATCAACAGACTTGAAGTCTCCGCTTTTTCCGGATTTACCTACGTTGTCATCTATATACGATCCTCGAGCATGACTCCTATCAAAAACTACGACTCTCATCTCAAGCATCAAGGTTTTCAAGTTTTGAAACATCACATGTCCTTTTAACCAAATCACGGTGTCGCAGGTTTCCGCCCCATATCCCGACCTACCATATCTGGACCCGATGCGCACGCGCTCTCTCATCCGGATCAATGATCGAACTCCAGGTTCAGCACTCGTTTAGTCGCAAGGACCTTTGCTGATGTCTGTACCCTAGGAAGTCTTCCCCTTTTAATCGAGAAGGGGCAGCAACCCAGCTTTGCACCTTTATTATCTGAATAGTTTGTTACAATATAGAATGTCTTGGGAGTGATGATTTATTATCTTTTATTGTGACCATGAATAGTGATATACAAAAGGTAAGGGAGACATTAAACACGGTCATTACTTTACTGATAATGTCCAGTGGCTCTCCTCAATGCATCTCCTGCTTCATATGAATGGAACGCGCCGTGTGTGTGATATTTAGGTACACAGGATGCCGATTCACCGAGAGCAGGGTACCCACCAAGAAGGGAAATGCCCTTGGGTCTAGTGTAAGTCTTGACGGTGATCTCGAAGTATTGTGTAGTGTCGAAAACAGTGAACATGACTCTCCTTGCCTCCGATCTACTTCCCTCATAAACTCAATCTGAGGAGAACGCGCTCCGTGGTGTTAGTTAAACAGCATTGCTTGAATATATGGACCTGGTTCGATCCCAGTGTCTCATCCCTTCACCTATTGTTTCACCGAGTGTTCGTCTCGTCCTTTGCTTCCGACTCTCATCTGGCTGATTATTTACTCTTTCTCTTAACCCTCAGGTCAGGCACCATAGCAAGTGCTATTGTTTCTGAAGAACTCTTTTTGAAATGCCCTATTGACCACTCTTAGCAATGTCACTAATCCCCAACCTTGTCAAATCAGACTGGGCCCGGTTTCCTGAGCTGCCAGTCACTGCCAGTGTCAGTGCCAGTGCCAGTGCCAGTGCCAGGCAACCGAGGAGTCAGTCACCTCGAAAGGGAACTATTTAGGAGGGTATATTTCAGGGCCCCTGTGGTCCTCTCTCTCTATTTCTGATCCAGTGACTTCTAGATTCACCCACCATCGCAAAATATAAGATCTTTGGTGATATCTGCGTGAGGGCAAGTTGCTATCTTTCATCTATTACCCTCAAGTCCACCGTCAGTCTTGATTTCTCGCTTGGCAAACAAGAAAGAATCCCTCCCGGAGTGTGCCAAACACAGGACGAATATCAAGCAAAAAAGTTTGGCTCGGGCTTGTTTTTTCAGCCTCTCTCTCCTACACTTTAGCCGCTCCTCAGTAAAGTACACTCATCATTTGGCCTCCACATATTCCTATTTCCATTCCTATTGTTCCTTCACCGAGCATCGCCCTTTTCCTACTCTCCAATACTCGAGCAAGTTTGCTCTGTCGATGATGACACACGAGTATAAAACGTCCTCTTCTACTGACAGTCACTTCGCGCCGAGTCAGCCCTCGTCAAAGTGGTCTTCCAGCATTGGGAGTCGTGATACCAAACCTTCCAACACGAACACCATGTTGAGTATCAACTTCTCAACACCTCTCGCGGGAGCTGCTCGATCCGAGAGGATCAAGCAGATGACCAACAATCACGTAAGTCAACGAATCTCTTCATTCTTTTGCTTGCTTTTCCATCCGTCTCAAGTCACAGCTCATCTCCGGGACAACCACTGACGCTGCCTCACAGCCCGCCTTTGAAAAGGCTCGCATGTCGCAAGAGATACTTGTCAAAATCCAGACATCTCTTCGCCGCATGCCTGGTGTTTCTTCCAAGGAATCCAATGAGATCATCACAAAGCTGCAAGAAGTCGGGCAAATCATCAGCTCAGAGACGAGCCAGCTTGTTGATGCGCTTATGAACCTGACCCTCGATCAAGAAGATACGGACAAGGCCATCGCGCGGATGAGTATCGAGGCCAACCTAGCCAAGGCAGAGGCTGATGACCAGAGCCATAACCTGGGTAACCTTCGCACCGAGCTGGCGGATGAGAAGGGCAAACGCCAAGAGGCGGAGGCCGAAGCCACCAAACTCAAGGGTCATCTTGAGAAGCACATGGATGAGTTGAAGTCTCTCAAGGCGAAGGTTCATGATGGTGGTTCTGAGGGTACCATATCGAGCGCCGTTCACGATGAGTTGGTCAAGGTACGCAGTTTGTTCTATATCACTCTAACAACAACTGACCAAAGTGTTCAGCAACTTGAAAACTCTATCAAACACATAGAGAACCAGCCCGATGCTGGCCGATCCACGTTGCCCATGAGCAACTCCAGCCCTGACTCTGTGGCACGCGCTCTTGAGACCATCGCTGAGGCATGCCCTGAGAGAAATGGTGCGCAAAAGTCTATCATGTCTCTGCGTCCTAATGGCACGGACTCTCCCAACAAGGCTGTTGGTATGAATGACGGCGCTCTTCAGTCTCAGCGTCCCTCCTCTGCTTTCCAGAACAGTCGTCCCCCCAATCTGCCCACACGCTTCGGCTCTCACATTGTGCCTCCTCCTTCTCGCCCAGGCTCTGCAGCTCCGAGTGAGCGTCGGTTCAACCAGTGGGGGGCTCCTCCTACTCCTGTTCAGAGCCAACCTCGCTACGCAGTTCCTCCTCCAAACGGCGCTGGACCTCAGTCCATGTTTGGTCGAAGTGCCCCCCGTCGTGGTTTCAGCAACGGTACTTATCGTCCTAATGCACCTGAATTCTATCCTCAATCCTACGGGCAACCTGACAAGGGGCCGTCAGCCCCGAACAATGGCGGGTTCGGCCAGCAGCGCCGGGAGTTTTACCCCCCTACCCCTTCTCACAACCGCAACAAGTACAGCCGCTTCCGCGATCCTGTCCAAGCTCCTGATTTCGCCGGCCCTCCTGGCGCGTTGACTACTCGTCCCTGTTTCCCCGGTCCCCCTATCCACATCACTGAAATGACTATTGGGGCCTGGCATGACCAGCTGACGGAACTTTACACGGCTGTCCGCCTCTTCGTCGACGTTTATGCTGATAAGCCAACTTTTGTCAACCCTATGGATCTTTCTAGCACTCGTCTCTGGCCCGTCCTCTTGGCTACTTATCATCCCCTCTCAGAGACAGAGGCAATCTCCTACCTTGACTTTCACCTCAAGGACAGAAGTTCCAAGTCTTGTCTTGTCACTCGCGTCATCATTGACTACATTGTCAACCGCGTCTGGGTTCCTCGGGCTTGGATGGGTGCTGAAACCGATGCTACCTACGGCCTCGCTGAAGTTGAGAAGGATCTTGAGAGAACTCAAGGTAAGACGCTAGCCCGGACAAGCAAAGTCATCGACTAACAAATGTTGCAGGCCAGACTGCTGTCCGTCGACAGCACATCCTTGATCGACAGGCAACTATTGTGGACTCTATCCTCAAGCTGGACAGCTTCGAAGAATTCAGCAAGGTCCGTTGCCGGGAGATCTCAGATGTCATCCTTCACATGATCGAGCCACTCCTAAACCCCACCGCCGATCCTGAGACTACCTACAGCGAGCTCGAGAAGGTCTCATCTTCTGCCTGGGCTCTGTCGAGCCGCATCCTCAGCAGTCGACTGACATTTGACTTCCGCTTCCCTGAGATCGGAAGCCGATTCTCGCACCAGTCCATGTTTCCCATCTGGCCCGACTCTGATCCACATGAACTTCAGGCTGAACATTGGCGAATTGCTCTTGTCACCACACCTGTTGTGACCTGCCGCAATGATACCGGTTCAAACATCTCTGCTCACTCAGTTTGTATGGCTGATGTTGTATGCATGCGATAAATGCATCACCGTTGACCTCTCATTGTTGTTGATCTGTGCGATTAACGTGAGGGTAAAAGACCTCTGGGTCTAGAGAACCACCCAGGTTCTTTCGAGTACGGTGAACACTACCACTGTACCATAATGTCACACTACTGTTGACACCGATTACGCACAGCCACGATGCTGTGACTATCTAGAAAAGGACGACAGATTCCTCCTATCATGGCGACTTAGAGACGGTCGTTCATAAAAGTCAGGCGATTTCGGGCGTTTAGTACTTGATTTCGGGGGAGATTTGCTTACTTTTTTTTATGCACATTTTTCTGCATTCACAACGGTATTGGGTTCACCTGAAGGCAGGATATAGGCATCCTCATATCGCAACTCATAACCCCTTCTGGAGATTACCGAGATATATACCCCAAAGATGGTGTTGTTTCTTTGCATTTTCTGTTTCCGCCGTGGGGAAAATAGGTATAAGGGGGTTTCTGGTGGTTGAAGATGTAATCAATCGTCGGGAAGCAAAAGCAATTACTTACTACTGGGTTTACGATCAGTCATGGGAATTGTTGCGACCTCAAAGAAGAAATGAGGCAGATACATTCAAACAGAGATGTAGTAGATGCGATTGATTTTAGGGGTAATAATTGATTTTGACGCATTAAAGTAGCGAAAACTAATTGTGATCTGGTGTTCTAGTGAGAGTCATCCCAGTCCTGCCTGTTGGCCTGTGAGGCCATCTTGTCTACCTACCTAGTCTATAGGAAGCCCCGAACTCCTGGTATAAATAAATGAAAAGCAGAATACCACCACCATAATACTAATACAATAGAGGAAACAAATTGTAGCCCCTTCCTTAGTGACGACGGCCCTGGGGAGAGCTACGGGTAGACTTGCGATCGAGGCGTCGCACAACAGCACCGAGAACAACCTTGAGAATTCCATCTGCGGTCAAAGCCTTACTATTGTCCGAAGTAGTGGAATTCCAAGTTGCTGTATCAACCATGTCGCGAATGCCCTGATCAGCGAGATCATCGTCGAGCTCACGCAGAGCCTTAGTGGCACCAAGCTCGTTGCCAACCTGGAAGAACTGAATACCAACTTGATGGGGAGGAGCCTCGATCTGATCAAGCTTCCTAGCGTGATGAACGATGATACTCTCCGGGTCGTCCGTGGGACATCCGTCGGTGATGACGATGATGTTGACCGGCTTGGTCGAGTCAATGTTGGCCGCACGGCGGGAGAGATGGGCGACGTAGGGCTTGAGAATGCTGTGAAGACGAGCGCCCGTTGGTGTTGCTCCGCGGGGACGGACGGACTCGAACAGACGTTGGACTTGGTTGGCGTCACGGATCTGGAAATATCCACCAGGTGCTTGAACTCCAGTTCCGGCGGCTGGTGATCGATGGTTCAGGAAGTAGACGTCAATACCATCGGGGTCGTGAGAAGTACAGATCGGGGCAATAGTGCTCAGCGCCTCTCGAACCTCCCTCCACGATCGACCAGCCATGGATCCAGAGTCGTCAATGACAAATATGGTATCGAAAGTAGACAGGAAGGCGTATTTATCTTCGGCACTGGTGATGCTCGACATGCTAGGAGCAGGTGAAGCTCCACGCTGAGGAATGTCGAGAAGAGGAGCGGTCTTTTGAGTGAACTCATAAGTAGGGGGAGCCTCCTCGGGAACATCGAGGAAGGGATTGTTGTTCTTGGTGTTTGAGTTTGAGTTTGAGTTTGAGTTTGAGTTGCCCATGTCGAGATGAGTGTGATTCTCGGTGGAAGACTTCTTGGCTGAGAACTTGTCCTTGATGCGGCTGAACATTTTTGGTGATGAAGGTGAAGCTGCGTGTGGCATGTCGCGGAAGGTGAATTTATAATAAAGTGTCTGAGTTGAAGGTTTGAGCAGAGAGAGGCTGTGAGTCACGCGTGCGTGTTCTTTGTTTTGTCGTGAGAAGCTTGTTCACAAAGTAAGTTCACAATGATGTGAATGGCTTTAAATAAACTTCTTGTTCGGTCGATGGTGGTGATTTGATTCGCCTTGTTCAAGTGGATTGTGAGTGTTGATTGATAATATCTACTTGCTCTGGGGTGGCCATGGCAACTCTTTATATCAACCATGTTGCATGTCGATGTTGGCTATAGTTGAATTTGCCTCAAGCGACGAAATTCATTCATTCAGTCATTCATTCATTCATTCCGCCTTGTGCTATCTCATGGTGTTTGTTCATTTCCAGTGCCACCCACTTGCACCGCCTTGTGAAGCGCAGTTTCTCCATTGTCGCAGAACCCAATACGTGGTTCGCCTTCTGGGCCGCCACAAAAGTTTTATGTACAAGGCATTCTCATGTGATCCCTGCCCGTACAGCCCCCCCTGGACACAGCCTCCGCCCCCACTATACATACATATGCACAACACAAGAGGCCCTAGGCCCCGCCACTTTAAGCCGACAGCTGACCAATCGCAAGTCTTGTTGTGATGGCTAAGCCCGGGCTGTCATATCAAAGGTCCTTCGTTCCATGCTGCTGGATCTACTAGTCTAGCCTGCCCAAGGTAGATCTTGACGGATCAATGACAGGTTGGACCCTTGCAAAAGCTTCTTGTCTTATCTAGCACAGGATAGTCAATTGGAAATTATAAGGCATATTATAATGGCAGTCAAGTCCTGAGGCATTCTTTATCTTACCTCATGCTTAGGAACATCTCAACTCTACTCCCTGCTTGTTGTGACATAATCCTCATGGTAAGCTCTTGTTGGTGTATCAAGAGCTTTGCTTGTTGTACCTGAGCGACCTGCAATCTCCATGCAGATCAGACCAATCAAAATACTTGTATATATTTTCCCTCTTGCGGGGTTATCCCTGGTGTTCAACATCGGGACGAACCATCCTGCACGTGGATGGATGCCTCGTGCCAAAATGAGCCTCATCGGTTCAACCTTGTATGACAATGCCAGTAGGATTGGCATGGCATTGCAAATGCAAGTGTATCCTTTGTAAATAATCACCTGCTGTATACTTCCAAGTATACTTTCTCTGCTAAACATACTGCCGTTTGCAGCAATTGACACACACACACACACACACACACACACATTGCGGGTATTTCAATGTTTTGCGCAAATGCGCACTTGGACTACACAAAGCATGACTGCAATCATCCATGCGGGCCAAGTCTTGCCAGAAAGCTACTAACGATACTTTCTCTACTTTTCAAGTACCTATCAATCCAACTTGAATGCACAAATTTTGATGCATACTTCGACAGATACTCAAATGTTGATTGTGGTTGAGCCAATATGTGCACTAGACTCTCTGCGCTGTCTTTCTATTTCAATCCGTCAAAACACTTGCTTGTTTTCGACTACTACGACCATGTCGGTTGACCTTTGACACATTTACAACAAAAAACTCAGACTTGCAGCCGGTCTAGAAACAGTTCTTGACAGGCCAACAAAGGTTCAAATTCTACGACAACACTGGTCAGCCTAGAGCAGTCCGAATGACTACTTGTCCCTCAAGTCGGTGCCAACACTGGCAGCTATCAAGCATCGGCAGACAGACGAATATCTCCTCGAGTTCACAGAAGAGTGGAATGAAATTAGCCAGAGGCTACCGAGAGACCTCTCACTCTGTCCAACTTCCACGACTGAAACTGAAAAAACACACCAAGCTACAGCTTAGAAGGCATTCAGCAGCAGACCCCAGCCTTTACGACAAAGGAAACTTTAATTTTCTGTTCCGATAGAAGCCTCTGATACTATCAAGTGCTGTTCCCAAAGGCTGTTCTGGAGTTCCCAAGCTGGTGGCAGAAATGTAAACGCTTCAAAAGTCAACGTTGGTAAGGAATTTGAACTGAGATGAGAGGAGCTGATTATTGCAAAGTGATAAAGGAATGCATTATCAGCCCTTTCCCTCCAGAGTTTAGGCTCTCATGCATGAACTTAGACTAAAGTCATCAAGATAAGGTTAATTGAAACGATTGATGGCTACCCCCCTGGTTAATCCTAGTGATTTCTCGTATAAGTGCCCCTTGGCCTCCGGAACTACCTGACCAGTACACTCAGGCTTGTTATACGCTTTAAGGAAATTGAAGAACTAATGTATTTGTCATTTTCCTCAAGAATTATGTTATGAATCTTATTCAGTTCCAGCGAGTGTATCGACATCGTCTACTATTAACAAAGTATAGGCCAGGAGTAAAGCAAAAGGAAGAGGCCACCATGAATAAAAAGAAAAATGTATAACGAGGTCTAAACGCACCCGCTAGATTCCACGGGAAAAAAGTTTCAAAAAGATCCCCACGATTATCTCCTCCAGCAGTCCATGATATCCCTCCAACTGCTTTTCGAGGACGCCGCTTCTTCCAATACTTTTACCCAGTAAGTCTCATCCCCTCCGGAGTCAGAGTCTTTAAAAACCACACCTCATACGCCGCGTCATGCAGTAAGGGGACACCCACAGAATTCCCCTCCAATATCCCTACTTGATTGCTCCCTGGCAAGACAGAGCATGTTGAAACAGACTGAAGACACAACTTGAAACGAGCTGCCTTCTCAGTCACAAAAAAGATAACTGGCAAAATCTGCCAATTTTCATATACTTTAACAAAATGATCGTCCTATCCCATCGAGTTATTATCGAATTTCAAGGACACCATTAGAAGAAAGCTTATCAAATTTAAGCTTGCTTGGGCTTGGGGCGGGGGAGGCCCTGCTCTCGACGAGTCTTGAGATCGATCTCAGCAAGGCCCAAGCTGGCATTGTAAAGCTGAACGCAGTTGATGAACTGCTTGAGGAACATAAAAGGAAAGCTAACACCGGCAATTATCCAAGGTACTGTAGAATCCATCTTGTTCGCACGTGCAAGCTCGAGAGCAGCGGGGCTGAAGGGGTCGGGGAAGATTTGGGCGAGGATCGAAGTGTTGACTTGAGCGCCAGCCTGGAGCTCGGCACCGACAGTCTGGATGGGCTTGATGAGGTAAGGCGAGACGAGAGGAGATGAGAAGCACAGGAGGTAGAGAGCGATGAAGAAGAGCTCGTTGAGGGCGCAAAGGGCGAACAGGACATTCTGGGCGCAATCAGTATATAACACAGGTACCAGTGTTTAAAGATCCATACCTTGTTCGTGTAGTAGAGGCGCAATAGCCAGTTCTTGCTCTCATCAATGCTCTTGTGGCTGGCGTTGGTGCCTGAGACAACAAGAGTGGCATACATATGCATGTAATGGCTGGCAAGGTCAAGAGCAATCAAGCCCTGGAAAACAATAGCCCATCGAGGGAAGGCGGAGGAGAGAAAGACAATAAGACAGGCTGTGGTACAGCGATCTGTGACCATATCAAGAACAGCGCCGAAGCGAGTGGACTGTTCGTAGATACGTGCGGCGTAGCCATCGAGGGCATCGAGGAGACATGAGACGCTGTAGAGAAACGAGCAAGTACGAGGATGGAGGGGCATGTAGTAGAGTGACGCGATAGCAAGGACGATGCGCGCGTAGCCTGGACAATCGTTAGTAAGCCTAGACTTGACTTTGAAAATGATTTCTTCTTATCATACCAATAATGTTGGGGATGAAAAGGAAGATGTTCTCGCGAGGGGCATCGTCCGAAGCATCCGCGACGCCGTTGGCAGACCCATTACCGTTGGATCTAACTTCAGGCTCGGAATCAGAGGAAGGGTTTTGGGCCTTTGCGGCCTGTCGTCGAGTTTTTGGGCTCATGGCGTTAAGGAGGTCTTGTATTATTGTATGTGAAAGGTGAAGCTTCGAGTTGTCGTGATTATCAAGGTGGTGTGGCTTATCATGCAGCGGCGGCGGAGTTGGGATCGAGATAACGGACAGAATCTGCGAAAGGGGCAGGGATTACTTGGCGCTGTTGAAGCTATCGAAGAAAGAGGCCAAATAGGATTTATAGGTAAGTTTGTCGCGATTCGCGAGAGATTGACAAAAGAGACTCGTTGAAGATGTCAGAAGGAGTGGATGTGAAGGAAGGAAAATAGAATCTAGGAGGAAGCTCCAAAAACTCGAGTCGAGCGGAGGAAGCCAATGGGTGATGACGAACGGCGGAAGGCAAGGTAGGTAAGCTTAGGTTAGGTTAGAGGCTCCCTTTCCATGAGATGCTCCCGCCAAGCGAACAACAGGGGGTGGTTTTTCGGTAGTCTCGGACATGTTTAGAGCTTGGCTGCGTGTAAATTCAGCGCCTCGGTGTGTTGATTTGCCCGCTTTCCACTGGCCGAGAGCTCCAAATTTGCACCAACCGGGATTGATCCCCTGAAATTGATATCCGCTCATGGCAAATTGTCAGCTTAGAAAGAGGGCGCCTGCTCCACTTTCAAGGTCGATTTCTTGGATATTTGCCAATTGAACAACACAACTCATCACCTCACTATTTAAGACGTATGATTTGCTTATGAGAGTCTCAAGATCCAGGTCGCATTGATTGTGAACTCGGCCTCGGCTTGCAGAAACAACATATGTTTTTCCATATCACGTTATGACTTGTCTCGTCAAGACGTCGAGTTAGGTATATCCGGCGAGTAACATGCGGACGAGACGTCGCACTGGTAATAATGCCAGAACAGATAGAGTGGGTGGTAATCGCTCCAATATAGCAGCATAGGTAAATAAATTAATTGCATTAGTGGGAAAGCATTTAGATCGCGGCCCATATGAATTGCCTCGGTTGAGGTTGTCTTTGAATAGGTTGATAAAATTGAGCCTAGAGAACCTTCGAGTTCCAACACAAATGCACGCTTTAATGTTCGTCCTTTAGCTCGCTACGATGCCTTACAATGACAGCTGGTTCTTAATGACCATGAGCCCAGTTATCATGACATCTTTAGCCTCAGTAATTGCCATTGAGGTCAAACTATATGCGCAGTGAACTCATTAAGTTGCAGACATTGTCGCACAGACCCCGCAACTTTATCAAGGAATGCGAGTCAACACATGGCACTATCAGTTGATGAGTAAAACCGTGGTCTTAAACCCGCGAGTCGAAGACCCTGCGCTTTATGGAAACACTCAAACACGGCGTAGACTTAATAAGACTGCAACCCTACCGGTGAAACTGCTGATTCAGCTGGATCGACAGCCTCGCTTCAAGAGAGTTCGACTAGGACTATTGTTGCTGTCAAGCGGCTGAGCAGTCATGATATATGAGCGACTGATGCCGAGTATCCCTAGGACCCTGACCTTGGCCACGATTAATATGCACAATGACACCTCAATGAAGAATTGACGTCTCTCTCGGTCCAAACCATCAACTCGTTCCCAAACTCCAAAGCAAACACTTTTATGATATCTCATTTCTAGGGTCTCTAACTTCAAGCCCCAACGCGTCTAGCTTCGGAACGACTCCCACTTCCCGTCCCGTCTGTATATACTTCTTGGTAGCTTGGCTAGAACTGTGGTAGTCGCGCGCCAAGCAGTATTGAATTGCTCGACTCCTTGGGCCATGGAATCAGTCTGATTGTGGCGGCCAACTAAAGTCATTAGTTTGCGGGACTTTCAACTGCACATTGACTACCTAAGGTGGCAGTCGGCGACTGAAGTATTCCCGAGTTGTCAATTGTCGCTTCTCACTGGTATGAGAAACAACGAATATCACTCGGTTGGTGGTTTTACGAGCTGCATACACGGCAGAGGTCTGAAAATTCTAAATAGACTCAAGGAACCTAGCGAAAGGCATAGCTTAGCAGAAAGCGGTAATTATGTCGAAGAGCAATTTCCGGAACATTGCTCCGTCTGTTGCATTAGGTTTTCCCGACTCTGATAGATATTCGGGCGTTCCGGAGAGTGGAGGGACTTACGGCATAGCCGAGACACCAGACAGTACCATACAGTAGTGCGACACGCAGATGGGACCTCGTTCTGTTTGAGGAGCTTGTTGAGTGCCTGCGTTGAAGTATGCTGTAAGGCTAAGTTTGCCAGGGTTCAAGTGTATGTAGATAGGCACGATTGTCCCCTGGAGTTTTGGTTGTCACTCGCGGGCCGGAGGCTAAGAAAGGCAAGTCTGGGGACGGCGGATCCTGACCCCGGTGACGATCTTGGGATGGTCATGATGAAGAGCCCGAGCTTGAGGCTTTGATAGTCTGGGGGAGGCAATTTGTCGTGGCTAGCTAGCTAGCTGGGCTGCCAAGGTGAGAAGGGTAGAGGTTAACCTAGACGGAGCTCTT
Source organism: Fusarium subglutinans (assembly GCF_013396075.1). Lineage (NCBI taxonomy): Eukaryota > Fungi > Ascomycota > Sordariomycetes > Hypocreales > Nectriaceae > Fusarium > Fusarium subglutinans. Next base: position 195,856 of record NW_023502129.1, on the reverse strand, counting down.
AGCTTGGAATAAGCCTCCATCCTTTAGCTACCTTACTATAGAGAGTTGAATAGTCGTTGGTGGTAAAACGGCGGTGCCTTGCAGCAGTGAAAACCAAAAACCAAAACCCATGTCAAGTGAAGCCGCTACTGCAGCTAGCTCATCTCACTGCCGGTTGCTCCGTTCCGTCGTTGCGTCTCATCACAAGTGACAGATACTTTAGCAGCGAGTCTCGGTGCGTACCGCAATCTTATCCACCGGCAAGCTATTGTCAGGGTTTGTGTTTGTGCCAGTCGGATCCAATCCAATCCAGGTACCTTACTCAGTTGAGGTACGCCAGCGTCAGGTACCACGCCCAAGGATATGGGCTCTCGGTATCGTCCCGTTTTCCCGTCTCGTCGTTTCGATAAGCCGTCTTAGTTCCATGAGTTACTAACAACATGTACCAGACAGGCAGGCAACGCGCATCTGGAGACGGTCAGGTTGATGCAAAGTCATGTACCTGGGGTTCTGTGGATCTCGACGTTGTACTCCGTGAGTTAGTTTAGTTGTCATGTCACCCTTAATCCCTCGCTGGCTCCGGCTTGAAGGACCGCTGAAACGGGTGTTTGCGGCAATAGTTTAGATGTCGTGTAACCCAGCTAGATCACTTGGAGGTTTTGGAAACTCGGAGTGATGTTGGTATCCTAACCGCCTCATACCTGCGAGATGATCTCTCTGTTGAGCTTGATGATGGTCTGTGTCGATATAGACAGTCAGGTCAGTATCATTAAAACCATGAACCATTCGATAACCACTCCCATGATGAAAAGCATCAATCCGCCATGGCAAAGCCTCCCGCCTCTTGGGGCTGTCTTGAACAGATCATTAAGCCAGGATTGGCTGTGATCATCTCGCCCTATTCTCTAGTTTCTGTCTGATCCCTGATCCGCAAAGTGCAGTCCAGGCCAAACCTTATCCGGATAGCCAACGTTGGACCTGGTCTCGACAGCAGGTGTATGCTTGTCTAATTCCTCTAAAATCAGATGATTTTTGAGGTTTCGTGTCTTTGTTCATCCACCAAGCTTGTCTTGAATTGGCTTCTCGACTTGCTCGTCTTAGTGCCCCCCACGATACACGTCACTGACGGTATGGATCTCAGTATGGGGGCATGGGTCCTAGGGTTGGGAAGAATTTGTGTCCATCGGTGGTGGTGATATGGCTAGGATGAGAGGAGAGTGTGTTTTCTCAGTTGAGGATTGTTTCACTGGGCAATGGCGAATTGTACTCCGTAGACAAGGTGTAGACATGTAGTTATACATATCGGATTACTTCCGACTAAATCCCCAAAGAAGGATTTATTTGTCTGCCACTTCAATTGGCTGATTCTTCCTTACAGAGTCAGTCTTTTCCACCACAGAGACGGGATGGATGGATGGGTGGCTGTCCTTGGCCTTGTCCGCTCCGGCTAAAAGAGAAGTGCTAGGATAAGTTTGAGTTTCAAGCTTTGGATCGTCCATATCAGTGCCATTCTAGCCATTCTAGCCATTTTCTTTGACTTGCTGTCAAACATCCTTGCCCCTGTTCCTGTCTCGGTAGGTACATACATCCATACCTACAGTAGTGCCTCTACCTTAGTAGTCCGTACGTAACTACATGTTGCATTCGCCGCCTGTTACAGTAAAAAAGAGACACTCTTGTTGACCCCTGTTTGACGCACGCCACGCCTGTACAGTACCTTGAACCTCCGAATGCCTACCGATGTATAGTACTTACTCTTTGGCTGCGTTTGAGCCTCGGGCCTTAAAGATGCTAGCTTGCTATGAATCTCGAGGTTCAAGCGCCCTTTCGCTTCATGTTGGAGCTAATAAGCTAAGATACCCTAGCACTAACTAGCACCTGGGTGGTAGTGACCCTCTCGCCTCACCTTCAGTGCCTTTTAGTTGGTTCCATGGGTCCATACCTAGTAGGTAGGTCACTTTTGTTTAAGTCGAGCTGTGGATCGTCACTTTTCACTTTTTACCTTTCACCTCTCACCTCTCACCTACAGTCTCTTCTTAACTAACTACATCCCATCCCGTGCCATTCTGCGAAAGGTCTTTTACTTCAAACCTCCTCCTCCTCCAACTCCTCCTCCTTTCTCTTTACTCGCTCTCTTTCCTCTCCTCTCCTCATAATTCTCCTTCCACTCCCGATCGACATTCCTCCCATTTACGCCTCACATCGGACGACACTTTCAGTCGAGACCCATTCGGCCGAAGCTAATAAGATCTTCACCCCTCGTTCCTATCTGTGGCTCTGGTGTCCGTTTTTTTCAATTTCTCCCCAGCTTCCCCTCCATCAAGCCAAACCGCCACCTGCGCCAGGTAGACTAGAGCATTGTCAACATCTTTGTGAATTGGCCTAGTCTCGAGGCTCGCCCAAAATTTGCGACTTAGATCCACATACGATTTAGTTAGTGTACTTGAACTCGCTCCCAAGTTCGGGTCACCGTCTTTTCCGATACTTTTGTTCAATATTAAATTGATCTTCGAACAAGCTTTACCGTATCATGTCGACGCATCCTACCCTCAAGGCGACTTTCGCCAGTCGAGCTGAGACAGCTACCCATCCTCTCAGTCGACATCTCTACAAGCTCATGGACCTCAAGGCTTCGAATCTTTGCCTCAGCGCCGATGTCGCAACCGCTCGCGAACTGCTCTACTTCGCCGACAAGATTGGTCCTTCCATCGTCGTTCTCAAGACGCATTATGACATGGTTGCCGGCTGGGACTTTGACCCTAGGACAGGTACTGGTGCCAGGCTCGCCTCACTAGCACGCAAGCATGGCTTCCTCATCTTTGAGGATCGCAAGTTTGGTGACATTGGTAATACGGTCGAGCTGCAGTATACTAGCGGTGCTGCGCGCATCATCGAGTGGGCACATATTACCAACGTAAATATGGTTCCAGGCAAGGCCTCGGTTGCATCTCTGGCCCACGCTGCCAACCGATGGCTCGAGCGATACCATTACGAGGTCAAGACATCTATCAGTATTGGAACTCCCACCGCCAGTCAACTGGACGAGGATAGCGAGCGTTCAGACAACGAGAACCAAAACGACACGCCGGAACCTGCTCGCGCTGAGAGCGGCCGAAAAGGTAGCATTGTTTCGACCACCACCGTCACCCAACAGTACGAGTCGGCAGATTCACCACGCCTCGTCAAGACAATTCCTGAGGGTGATGAGACAGTATTCCCCGGCATCGATGAAGCACCGATTGAGAGGGGCCTGCTTATCCTCGCACAAATGTCGAGTCAGGGCAACTTCATGAACAAGGAATATACGCAAGCATGTGTAGAGGCCGCACGGGAACACAAGAACTTCGTTATGGGCTTTGTCTCACAGGAGTGCCTCAACACAGAACCCGAGGATGACTTCATCCACATGACCCCTGGCTGCCAATTGCCCCCTGAGGGCGCGGATGAGAATGAAGCCATCAAGGGAGATGGCAAGGGTCAACAGTACAACACGCCACAGAAGATTATTGGTATTGCTGGTGCGGACATTGCTATTGTTGGACGCGGTATCATCAAGGCAAGCGATCCCGAGGAGGAAGCTGAGCGATATCGGTCCGCGGCATGGAAGGCTTACACGGAGCGAGTTCGTTAAGAAGCGAAAACGACTGGAAGCCGGGACGGCCTTGAGGTTTTCCGCGCGGTAGACAGGCTGCACTGGAGTTATCGAGACATCTAGCGGGTCTGACGTGAATATCATGACTACATGGAGTATCCATGGAGTAACTCACTTACAAGAGAAATGAGACTTGGTTCCCTGATTGGGAATATCATCTAAGCACTACTCTGTAGGCCTCGTCCAACTGCATAAGCCCTGTTCCTCTCTAACTGCATCAATGATACCAGGTTCAACATAACCTTACGAGAATGATTGTCGGAAAGGATAGGAAATATGAATCATAATGACGGAATAATTTGGTCCCTTGCGTGTGCTTTCAATGCACCTCTCATGTCCACGGCTATAGCAATTCACCCCAACTGCACATATCCATTTCTTCCCTCATCAATAACGACGTGGGTCCATTCAAAGATGCACGGGCAGGGCTGAATTCCATTCTTGTAATGGATGCCCCACTATCAAAGCGACGCCATTTTCATTCCGGAGTTAGAGGACTTTGAAAGCTGATCCTCATCCGCCGAGATCAACATATACCTTCTCATACTCCACCTTAAATTTGACCTCTAGTCTCCTAGTATCTGGATCTCATACTAGGTACTTTACCATAACGTTACATATCTGCTCCTAGTATTCCCAAGTGATCAGTCATTCATATCCATTTCCGAAGAAGCCGACATGTCAGCAGCAACTGAGGATGCTGATGGTCCGCGTCTGAGGAAGAGAAGACGAATTGTCATATCGTGCACTGAATGCCATCGAAGAAAGCAAAGGGTCCGTAACTATCAGACCACGATATATTTATTTATCCCATAAAAGAGATACTTGACTAAAAACATCTCTAGTGCGACCGCGAACAACCATGCGGCAATTGCAGGTCTCGAAATAAAGAGTCAGCTTGTGTTTATGAAACAGGAGCTCCAACAGCCAAACAGAGCAAGCAGGCAACAAAAGCATCGCTGACCTATTCGAATACATTCGCTAAACAAGCCGAGCCATCACCACCACAGTCTGTCGACTCAGCGAATGAAAGGCTAGACGAGCCCCTATCATCTAAGGTAGCTGACTGGGGATACGCTCATAATGGCGCGTCTACCATGGGTATACTCAAACGCATTGAGACACTCACAGACGTTAAAGATCGGCCCCCGGATCTAACATCTCATGATTCCTCTGGAGGCTCTCCCGGCAAAGAGCTTGCCTTGAGGGAAAAGTACAAGGCTCTAATTCGACAATTACCTGCCCGGAATTACATCGAAAAACTCGTCGAGATGTACATGCGCGGCTTCAACTGGCAGTACTATCCAATCGACCCTGACATCTTTTATGCGCAGCTCGACGAGTGGAATTCGTTGCCGTTCTCAGTATTCTCAGATGTCGGCCCTCGCGGCTTGAACCCTGAACTGCGAGCCTTTCCAGCAGTCGTATTTCAAATCATAGCAACGGCCCTTCTCCTATTACCCGAGAAGCCAGATTCCACATTTGACTCGCTCAAATTTGCTGGGGGTATGCGATTCGAAGATTTAGCTGTCGAGTATAGCGAGTCAGGGCAAGCAGTACTTGACCTTTTGGGGAAGAAGAACTTGTCTCTGTTGACAGTGCAAGCACAGTTTCTCAGGGCGTCATTCCACAAGTTTACGGCAAAGGTTACAGACGCAGTGAGTTCCTGTTGGAAGATGATACCCAGAGAAGCGTCTACTGATGTTAGGTAGTGGCACACCATCGCAATTGCGATTCGCGATGCTCAGGACCTGGGGATGCATCGTGACAGCTTGGATCCCAGACCAAAGGACGCAAGCGTCGAGAGTATTTTAGAGAATCAATGGCTGATTCAACGGAGGAGAAGGACCTACATCCTACTCTCCATCTGGGACCTCAACTGCGCGATGATTCTTGGACGTCCAGGAACCGTCGACTGGAATCAGACTCTCCCTACACCTCCAGTCGACGCGCCTATACCTCAAGATCGCACCAAGATGCCAGTGGTTCCTCGAAGTGAAGATGATCATCCTACACCGATTACTCGGCTCTTGTGGAACTACGAACTTTGTGGGCCTTTGCGGGCAGTTCAAAACCTTGAAGTCAGTGGTTCATACCCCATGGACCCTGCCAAGATTGACGAGATTCACCAATGTATTTTAAATCTCGATAAGAAGATACCAGCTTCCTTTCGAATGGAGAACCCCGATACACGCTGGGACCACTTACCAGAGGCACACTGGTACCCAGCAAATCGATTCTACTTTGCGAGTCTTCATGAGTTCAGTAAGATGGCTCTTCACAGGCCCTTCATCTTCAATCGCCCCGAGAGTCGAGTAGAGGCTATTCATGCGAGCCTGAAAACACTCGAGATTCAGAAAATGACATTCGAAGGTTTACCCCCAGACTCGTGGAGGAACTTCATGTTGTTTTTCGCTAGTTTCGATGCGATTGTACTCCTGGCATCCGTGTATATCTTGTTCCCGCGTGAGCATACGGAGTACACCGACAAGACAATAGAGCACTTTCAATGGACGATCGAACGGTTTTCGGCCATTCAAGAGCGCAACCCACTGGCCAAGTCGGCTCAGGGCGTGCTAAGAGCTATTGTTGCTCGATTCAAGAGAGCAATGAACAAAGCCCATGCTGGTTCATTGCCATCTCTAGCTCCCAGTTCTTCAGAGGGGTCGATCAAAGCAAACACAGATTCGACACCAGGTAGCTCATCTTTAGGCAGCAGTGAGTTTCCGGAGCTGGACTCGACATGGATAATTCCCTCGGTGGACAACAACCTGAATGCGATGGCCCCTTTCTTTCCGACGGGAGATCTTGTTTACAATGACCTGACGGCGGGCCCCGGCATGACTGTGCTTCCTCTACCCATGGAAGGTGGCCAAGGAGATATTGGCAATTATTCCATGTGGCAATTTGGAGGTGGGTGGGGAGATGATACTGTTTGGCAAACGCTGAACCAGTTCCCTGCTGCGACGGATGGGAGCATTCCCGACATCATCTAGGATCTTGGGAAATGCCAGGTTGTCGAATCTTGTGGTAGGCTCACTGTGCAAACAGTGAGCGTTATGCTCTCCTTGATTTCACAATAGCCGGCGGTGTTTCTCTCTTATCGGTTAGGGTTGGCGCACAACCTGATTTCAGCTTTCACATTTTCCAGCACTTGAGGAAGAACTATTCGAAACAGGATGAATCAGACTAAAATACTTGACAACTCAGAAATTGCCAGGGCCTGATCTACTGCCCCAGTAAGCTGCCCTCGGGGAGCAAGATAACATATGACTTAGGAGAAGGTGCTAAGATAAAATTAGCAAAGAGCCCCCTAAGCTTAGGCTAGATTTACCTAAATATTTTTATTGCTTAGGGTCAAGGGCCTGTGTTTTCTTTCCTCCCCTAGCCAAGGTAGACTATGATCTCCATTTATACGTATGGTCGCTTGAAGTCTAAAGCTACAGCCATTGTGATACAGAATTAAACGGGCAAATGCTTGAATGAGACAGTATGCCTCATGGCTCGCCAGGTCTGGCAGTCCATAGTGGCAAGGCGTTCTAGTCAATGCAGTTGCACGCGTATGGCAATAGGGGCGGCTCTTGATTGGACAGGTAATATCTTTGACACGCGGAGCATGTCGCTTGCACGGGCGTCTGCATGATCAGGCTGAGGGCTTGAGCCCCGTGGATAGGGTGTCAGATAGACGGGAACTGCTGTTGGGGGCCTCAAGAGCCGATGTTGGTCTGTTGTGTCACCTACTGTAACCCGAAAACCAACGCTGTCATTATTTGTCTGTTATGGTGGTGGCGAATAGTGAAGTCTTGTGCGTGCTTGATTTACCTACATGCGGCTGGATGTATTTATCAGTCGCCGTATGTGAATGACACCCACGGGGTTAAAGTGGAGGCGTTATGCGCAGGTCCTTGGGTAATGGAAGATTATACATATTCTGTGTGAACATGAGATCTGGATAGCCTATAAATATTTGTGGTTCAGGGAAAGATTAGATAACCATAGAATATACATGTTGAGCAAAGTGTATATACGTCTTTGAGATCCCGTGTTTTGTCTCAGCGCTAACCGTAGATGAATCAATGAGATGACAAGGCGTTTTCCAGATCAAACGGCAACTAGAGTGGAGTTTGACTATGTAAGGCGAATCGACATAAAAAGCCGCACACTTGCATATAGTTAATTAGCATGCCAAAATATAAACAGATTTCAGGAGAGAGAAGCGAGAAACCAGGATTTTGAATTAGTATTGGTCTCCTGAGCCCAACATTTGGTTGGCACCCAATCATATATTGACGCCTGGAGAGATGGAAGAGAGATGGAAGTACCTTTGTAGTCCTTTGGTTTGTGTCGTCCTTCTATCAATAGGTGCTGAGGCGTGACGTTTAAGCCAATGAGATTGGCCCGGGGTTCGATCTTTCACCTTTGGCGCGCGTCTCCACTGTGGGTTTGCACCTGCAGCTTGCATGGGCAAGGCCGTGGGCTGATGATCCCTGTCTCAGGTGTACTTAACTGTGATCGCGGACGGGAAGGAGCCAAGTGTGCTATAATAAAGCGTCAAATTTAGTACCTCTGAGATATTGCAGATTATTGAATCCAGTTCCTCGAGGCATCTCCTTACGTTAGTAGGTACCTAGGTAGTTATTTGTAGTTTTCAGATTCGTGCATTTTAGAAATCCACAAATTTACTTTTATCATAAGACTTAATTCCGTTTCCATGATACGTCCTTTTTCAAGATATTTAAGTCCCGGTTATAAATAAGGCTGTGCTTAACTTTTATGTCACCACATTTTAGCCAACCCAACTTCGGCTTTTATTGAGGCAAGGTCGTAAGGAACGCGACGTTAAAAAAAAAGTTTTTGCGAAAAGTCGTGCACCAAATCTAACTCGATCGCATTCAGTTGATATGAGATCAACATCGACATCATCTTCTTTTCTTTAACAATCTCCCATCTCCGATTGGACCTGATCAAAGTACCTAAGGCAGCTTCCAGTTACCAATAACGGTGCCGAATGAAGAGCTCAGCTCGGTTTGATTGCTTGCTTGCTTTTCTCGGCAACTGAACTCACTGACTCTTCTTTCCTTGTCTCATCTCCCCCAAACGTGCACACTAGGTACCTGCCTACCTTCCCTACCTACCGCAACCTCCCGTTGCCTTTCCCTGCCTTAACTTACCTTACCTTACCTTACCTTACCTTACCTTACCTTACCTTACCTTACCTTACTTTTATACTCGCACTGCGCTGCACTGCACTGCACTTTCCTTTCTCCCACCCCCATACAAATCTAATCCCCTTGCGCCGACGGAGAAAGGGTACCTACCTGAGGTATCTACTACCTTGCCTTGCCTTACTTATTAGGGTGTGCATGTTGTTGGCTGGGTGCGTGCAATTACAGGGCCAACAGCTGATCTTTTTTCTTTCTTCTCCCATTTATTATCCAACTCCTTCATTATCGACAAGTCTGACACGCGCCTTTCACCAACTCCTGTCTTCGCGCTACAAGAGACCTCCAAAATGGCATCTAATACTCAAATGAATGACTTGGTCAGTCGGTTTAATGCTCTCCAGGCTCGAGAAATGCCCGAGCAGAGATATTACAAGGTCTGAATTCCGCCCCCGGTACTTTCTACAGTATCCTCTCTGTAGCCTCGTATTGTACGATCATTTCTGACTCTCATAACAGGACCTTGTAGAAAGATTGCATGCGCTGCAAGAAACAAACCATGTCCTCCAGGAAAAGCTTGCCGACGCTAACTTGGGTTTGAATCATATGAGCCAGCTCCGCAAACTCTATGAAGGCACTCGATTGCAATGCGAAACGCTCACTGCGGATCTCAGAAACATTAGGGTACATACATGTCGCTGTGCGCACAGAACGCAGAAGCTAATACGTTCAGAGTGCTAATAACTATGTCTTTATAATCATGGACGGCAATGGTCTTATTGTACGTTCGATCTCGTCTTGTCGTCTAATCTCATCCAGCTCCCCTTCTCGAAAGGTTGTCCGTCGTGAAAGAAATCCTCGCTAATGGCGATGCAGTTCGACAATCGCTTTATCAAGCAGGGCCGCGAAGGTGGTAAGCAGGCGGCGCAAGCTCTGCTTCTTGCGGTAGCGAAGCTTTGTCCTAGCCTGCCATCTTCGTTCGAAATTTTCTGCGACGTTCTGGTCAACATTGCTGAGATGGGCCGGGCCCTGGTGAATGATGGCAGCATTGATGACCCAAGTCTTTTTCATGAATTTGCCATCGGGTTTACAGAGGTCAAGTCTTCTTTCAACTTTATTGATATTGGCTTGAGTAAAGGAACCCTGGTTCGCAAGATTCAAGGTGCGTCGAACGGCCGGTGAAATGGCCAGAGACACATTTGACTGACGTGCATAGAAACGGCAATGTGGCATTTGGGATGCTATAACTGTAGACACGTCATGCTAGGCATCGGCCATGGTGCCCAATATGCTCCTTTTCTGCGCAGACTCAACGAGGCTGGTGATGCCAGAATGTGCGTCTCCGTGATTCTAGGAGAACCGATAGTGCGCGAAATCGAGGCCTGCGGCAACACTGTTTACGCGCTTGACGGCGATGTCTTTCGCACGACCAAACTTGTGGATAAGACTTTGATAGAGAAACCGAGTGTCCAGCGTACCGAGGCGACTAAACCCCAGGGTTCACCAGTACCTCGCGCTGCAACAACACAAGCAGTATTGACGCCTGCCACGAGCACTTCATCCATGTCGCCTCCCCAAACTTCCTGGGCCAAGATCACGAAAAACGCCACTCCTCCCCCCAAACTGACGATGCCCCTACCTCCCAAACAGGACAAGACCAAGCTCGCGACTAAGGCACCTCCTCAGCCAGCTTGGAGCCCTGGACCTCGGGGCCGCGATCCTCCCATCACAGTTGGTCTTCCAGCCATGGAAGATATCAAGCGGCGTGAGGACTCCGACAAACTTTGCAACAATCACTTTCTCCGTGGGCCCTGTACCAGAATAGGTGCTTGTACTTTCAACCACACGTTCAAGCCGTCAAAAGAGCAGTTAAAGGCACTCGCAATGCTTGCTAGACAGAACCCCTGTATTAACGGGCAAGATTGCGATGTCGACGACTGCATATATGGACACAACGTGAGTTCTTTCAAATTCCAAAGCCTTTGTTACTACTCGCTAACTTCACAACTGCAGTGCCCTAATGTGACTAATGGTGTATGCACTCGGTCGCATTGCAGATTTAAGGTCGACGGTCATCCCCCAAATACCAAGTTTACCAACAGTAAGATACACGAAAACTAGCTGCATCATGTGTAGCGTTTGCGACAGGTTGCACAGCACTCGGCTGGCACAGTTTCGGACTTGATCTGGTGTACACTATAGTCACTTCGATTCTCGATCACACAAATTTTAATGTTCATTATACGAAGGGCTAGGAGGTTCTACTATGCCTATGACAGGCTTTGCTACGCAATGGGATAACTGAGCTTCGATAAATTGATTGACTTTATCATTCGTACTTTTCAAGTTGCTGATGTGTATTTCTTCATCCTTGGTGAATGTGCCCGGGCCCTCATCCTGGTGCATCGCTCATAAACTGAACGGGGGGTCTAATGTATACCGTTCTGAATGCTTCTTATCTCTGGTTCATACACTAGTCTTGATGTTCATGGCTCTCTAATTGCAGGTCTCCAGCCTTTCTACTTCTCATGCTAACAATTGCCCAGCGTTATTCTTAGCCTGAGCTGCCTAGAGCTACCTCAATGTCACCTCAGTTGTCAATTATGATCAAGTCTAGAATTTTCTCTCTTTTCCTAGACTGCCAGATAGTTTTTACTCTATGGTATCCTTATACGTAGTTAATAACCAAGCTTACCCTTTTTGCCCCTGTCTTTCTGACCCTTCATTTTCGTACCAATAGGAACTACTCTCGGTGAACTCGGTGAGCAACAGCTTTACCTGTACCCCACATTGAGGCTCATCCCACACCGGGCCTTGTGAACCTACCTAGTGAACTTCATGGACAAAGTGCCACCTTCCATGTCCCACTTGTACCCCATACCTCTCAACCTCACCCCAACCATTACCGACCCAAGTCCTTGGGCCTCAATTACACTCTCCTTACGAGTAGCCTCGTCTATATCGAGCTCGTACTTTTCTCGATCGCTCGAGGATATTGACACTTACCAAACGTCCCTCCAACTTTACCCCTCCTCCTCCTCCTCATCCACCAACCGCAAAAATGTCCCACCCAAGAATAGAAGAGGTGTCGGACAGCGACTTCGACTCTGACCCTGCAGAGGCCGATATCGATGATTTCGCCGACTCCGATATCATGCGCCGAGTCGAATCTCCCGAGGCCGCTCCTAAAGCAGTTCCCGCTGCTGCAGCTCCTCCTGGTCAGATGCCCGCCATCGTCCCCGCCGACGCCCCTGCGGGCGGTACCATGCCTGCCTCAGCCGATCGATCTGTCTACGCCGATTTCCAATGCCTCTACCCTGTCTATTTCGATGCATCACGATCCCGCGCAGAGGGCCGTCGTGTGGGCGCTGAACTCGCTGTGAAGGACCCCCTCGCGCGAGAGATCGCAAACGCCTGCTCGAGACTACGTCTACCAACACTCTTTGAACCCGAAAAGGTGCATCCGAAGGATTGGGCGAACCCTGGTCGTGTCAAGGTCGGACTGAAGAAGACGCCTGGCCACCCTGTCAAGAACAAGCATCATTTGTATCGTCTTGTTGCTGAGCACCTGCGCGAGAACCCTACGACTGAAGACAGCCCCGGTCTGCGTGTCCGTATTGGAGGCCAGCTACAGCCCGAGGCTGGGAAACCCTATCCCAAGCCCGCTGTGCCGCGCGGATGGAAGATGGGCGAGCTGGTGCCTTATTTAAGTGCTGCTATGACGGGAGGTGGTGTCTCTGAGAATCTGTTTAAGGATATGATGAAGGAGATGCAGGGTGGTGGAGACCCAATGTCGGCTCTTATGGGTGCACAAGCAGGTGGCGGTGAAGAGAGCAGCAGTGGTGGTGGTAAGAAGAAGAAGGATAAGAAGGGTAAGGGCAAAGCATGAGGGGATCTATTATACGGAATGTCGAGGGTGTCATGATCTGGGAAGGATAGAGATACCCAGCGATCAAGCATGATCACATATGAACAAAAAAGATAAAATGATTCAAGATTCAATTCCTAAAAGCCCCTGAATGTCGGGGGTGGTTTGGCAAAGCTTGCTTCTGCTACGTAGATTTGCTATTCGTTCTCTCATACCAACAAAATCCACCAGAATTGATGAAAGACAAAGACGAAATCAAGGGGTATGTAATATTCTATAATCATACAGCCAACCGGCCCTGCAGAGCCTCCCATTCCTGCGATCCCACGATCTGGACACCCCTTCCTGAGCCTGGCACAACCTTTCCATCGGCGCCGGGCAACTTGATACGTAGGCGAGCTGCTGTGGGCGTCTTCTTTCTCCGTTCAGCGTTGGCTGTTTGTCCTTGGAGAACGTGAGCCTTCTTAAGGACCGACTCCTGCCAGGATTCCCAGCTTGCATAGTCCTCCATCTGCTTGGCTGCGTGATACTGTGGCGTTGATCGTACAGGCTTCCAGGCGAGCTTGTCTTGGGGCAGAGAAGAAAAGTCGTAAAGGGAAGCGGAAGACGCCATCTTGACGAGCTCGCCGAGGACATCCTTGCCTTCGGCTGCGATCATGTTACGGCGCTTTTCGGTGACAGAGGTAGGCTTCTTGAGGGGCTCAGCCAGCCATTCGTATTTATGTTGCTCAGATGTACGAGCCCGGCGGTTATCCTCGCGTAGATATCGAACTGCAGACTGCAGACTCTCGATATCTTTCTTGAGGGCATCCATCTCGCGAGCTGTGGCAACGGCTCGTTCTTGACCAGCCTTGGCCCCAGCAGCATCTGCGCCATCAGCGTAAGCACGGCTATCGCTGGCAATCTTCTTCCACTTGTCGCGTTCTGATTCAAGATTCTTAAGCTCACGATCTTGCTTCTCGATGTCTTCCTTGAGGCTACCGATCTGCTGGCCTGAAGCCTCAAGCTCCTCTTGCAATTTGGCAATGCGATCAATGTTAGCTTGGGCATCACGCATTCTGGACTCGAGCGTCTCGATCTTCAGCACAGCAGTGCTGAGATGCTCATCGCGCTGGGCGATGGTACGACGAGCCTCACTATGCTCCTCTTTGAGGCGGCGCAACTCCTCCTCAGCGTCAACGGGGATGGTCTTGAGAGCCTTGAGCTCCTGCGAACGCAGTCGCCAGGGCGCAGGAGTGACATCAAACTCTTGAACCTGATCCAGGTCGGTAGCGAGCGACACCAGATCACTGATTTGGGTGGTGACAGCTCGCAACTTGGACAAATAAGTAGAAAACAGATCCGACTCGCTTGACGTGCTGACAGAAAGGACTGTCTTGTAAACAGCAGTTTGTACTTCTGCATAGGTGAAGGGCTCAGTGCGACCCTCGTCGGCAGTGAACAAGCTGTGGATGCCGAGACCAATATTTCGTGCTAGATCGGCAAGCTCTTGCGTTGCCTCACAACATTGCTCAAACGCTTCGTTAGTGTCTGGAAGTAGAGACAGAGATCGCGTGCGCAAATCCTGGAGGGCCCGGACAGCCTTAGCAGCGATGACCTTTGTGCCTCGAGTATGGGTAACAACTGCCTCGGACTTCTTCGCGAAGTGCTGAGCCAGCTCATCCTCCTCACCCTCAGCGGAAACCACTCGTTGTACAAGACCTCTCAGGGTGGTAAAGGAGACGGCTGCGGAGTCAAGGTGGCTCTGCATGACCATGGCCTTCATGTGAAGATCGTCAGCGTAGTTAGCCAGGCTGTTAGAGATGTGCACCTCTCCCAAGTGAGAAAGGAGGGCAATGGTACGGTGCAACTCGTCGGCGCAGGTCTTCTCCTTCAGGTCGTCGCGGCGAAGACCGTCAATCCAGACGTTCAAGGCTCGCTCAACAGGCTCTAGCTCATGCAGTGCGTTCTGGTACTTGGAGAACTGCTCGATGGTACAGTGGGTCATGTCATTGACGAAGCGATCGCACATAGTAGACACCCAGACCAGTTTATCCGAGGCATCACATCCAGCAAACACATCGTCCTCATGTCCAGGATGAGGCTGTCCGTTGAGTCGTTCGCGGATGAAGCTGTTGAGGAGGTTCGCCTTGAAGGCCACCCGACGGAAGCGAAGTAGAGACAGAACAGAATCCTGGTCCTCCTTGTAGGTGTCAGGGAGGAATAGCTTGACGATCTCCAGGTGTTGCTCCGCTTCCTGGGCGTCCAGTCGTCGAAGTTCGAGGTCGATAGTCTTGACTTGAGCCTTGGATGCTGAGATCTGAAGCTTCATGTTGAGATCCATCATGGCCCTGGATCGATCGTTAAGTTTCTCTGACTCGCCTTCGGTTACAGCTTGCGAGGCCTTCATGTCGTCCAGGTCGCTTTGCAGACTTGTCACCAGCTCCCGGAAGCGCGAGAGGGTATATTCCATATCCTCTAGCGACTCTTCTTGCTGGGCAGCTCGTCGAGCCTGCTCAGCAATGACACTATCCTTGAAGTCGAGTTCTTCTTGCATCTCTTTTTCATTCTGCACGTGATTAATCTCGAGCTCGTCGTTGATCTCCTTCAGGCTCTCAAGATCATCAATGACAGCCTTCAACTCTTCGATTTGCTCAGACATGCTCATGTTGCGTTCCGTCAAGTCTTCAATCATGTCTTCAGCACCAAGTGCATTGTCGAGTTGTTGACGTAGATCTTCCACGGCGCTTTCTGACTGCTCGAGCTTTCCACGGCACTTGGAGAATTCCTCCTTCATAGTGTTGAACTCTTTTACGTCTTCCTCGAGCCCTTTAATCTGACCTTTCAGTTCTTCCTCTGTCTCCTGAGTTAGGTCGCGCAGTCTCATAAGAGCTTCCCTCAATCGTTCGTTCGTCCGTTCCATCTGCAACCAGCCTGAAGTTGCTCGTTCTTCGGGGGCCATTCCCTTGCTGTACTCTTCGTTCTCTTCCCGCAAAATCTCAACTTCCAATTCCATCTCTTCGGCTTTCTCCTTCAGGGCCTCCAGCTCGGCTTTCAGAACATCCGCTGTTTCTTCCGCCATTTCTCGGTCGAGTGTTGCTAGTTCTAATATGCTATCGTGCTCTGCCTGAAGCTCCTCAACGGAATTAAGTCGCATTTCCGCCTCTTTCAGTAACTTCTTCAGCTCAGCATTTTCCTGCTGTTGCGGTTGGTATTTTTGTTGCAGCATTTGGATCACGCTCTCGAACTTGTCTCTCTCGCCCTGGACTTTGTCAAGTTGTTTCAATTTGTCTCGATCTTCGGCTCGTTTGCGTTCTAAAACTTTCAACTTGGCCTTGAGGTCTTCAATCTCTCTACTTGCTGCCGTACTTGCAGCAGGACGGGGTCCAGTGGTAGTTGATGAAGGTTTTCGCGCTGCAGGGGGTGTGGTTGTTCGCGATGACGGTCCACCTGTAAGTTTCTCAAGCGCCTTTGTTCTGGCCTGAACAGGGCTCCTGGGCTGAGGTGAAAGAATGTCCCCATTATCCTTAATGGGGGAAGCAATGTCATCTCTGTCTGAGGAGCCTCTTCTTGCTTGCGAGTCGACAGATGTCCTTCTGGCAGCTGAGCTTGGCCGAGATGCTGGCCGAGATGCTGGTCGTGGTGGTCCGGCCAAAGACATGCGGCTAGTCGTTGTCCTTGGGGCTGCAGATGCAGCTCTTACTGTGCCTGACGAAGTAGATACTTGTCTTGTTCGAGCAGTGGGTGGCGGAGGACCCATGGATGTTCGCGGTCCCCCGACTGATGGGCGCGACTTTGCTCCAACAGAAGGTGCGCGCGCATTCGATGGTGTTCCTGTTCGGGATACAGTGGTGCTCGAAGCAGCACTCAACTGCTTTGTGGGAGATTTCGTAGGCGACTTGATCCGGGTTAGCTTTCAACTCAACAGCTGTACAAACAGCACCTACTCTCGCAATGCTTGTCGGCCGGGACACTCTAGGTACAGGGCTTGGACTGGGAGCATTGAGACTCTTTCTTCTACCCAGGCCTGCATCCCCCGCCGCACTTGAGGCTCTACCTGAAGTCGGTGCGAAACTGCTTGGTCTTGCGGCAGGTTTCCGAGCAGTCGGCTTAGGTGTAGGTGCTTGTGCGATAATCTTGGCCATCACAGGTTTGACGAACATGCCATAGCCCATGGGGCAATCAAAGTAACGCTCCCCCTGAACACTTCCATCGTTTTTGCCCGTCTTTGTCTCCAGCTCAACGCCTATCCATTCTCCGACCTGAAAGTGAGTGGCGCCCACGAAACGAACAATGGCCTTGGAGCCATCGTTTAGTTGGACAGTCTGCCCAGGCTTGAAATCCGGCATTATAAGGAGTTGTCGAGATCGTAGGGCATCGTGCCGGCACCACTAGTACTTGAGGTGTTCTTTAACGGTGTCGAGGAGGGGAGTCGTCGGCCTTTTCTTTGTCTTTGTTGATGCTGTCTCCTGAGGCGCGTACAGTACTAATAAGACGGGAGGGGAGCTGTCTGGGTTAGTGGTGCGTAGTGGAGCGGTACTTGAGTTAGTCCCTGGAGTCGGGGGCGCGTTTACCTCACGGATAAATTACGATGGCGGCAGTCATTCCCGGCGTTTAGCGGTTAAGGTACATACGTATACTTGCTGCAGGGGTAAACTCAAACTCCACCGACTTGCAGGGATTGGATACCTAGTACCTATCAATAGCTCGAGCTTCTACTAAGACGTCAGGTGTACCTATGCCGAACAAAGAGAATAGAAAGATGCTTATCTCTTTGGGATATAATTAGCATTTTCAGGTCATATTCTTTGTCTGTTTAGTCTCCGGACCTGGCTCAGGCTATGCTCATCATTGGAAAGGTAGTAAACAAACAAACAAACATAACAGATCTGAGAGTATTGACGCCATGGACTCCTACCTTAGTACTAAACTTTGCATGTTTTACTCCCATCCATTGACAGGAATGTGATATTAACTGAACCAACACATGTTTCCTCCAAAATAAACAACCCCATCAGTTATGCGGTGCTGTAAGTTTTATCCTCAGATCCAGGTGTAATCTTGACAATGTCCTTTTCATCGTCCACTTCCAAAACAAGACTCATCGTGTTTCGGTCATCTCAACGTCCCTTGTCGAATTTCTCTCTAAAGGTCCCTCCCCGTACCCATTCAATGACTTCAAAAACAATTCGTCGTTCAGTTGCATCATCCAAGTCTTTACCCACCGCAACACGGACAACCATGAGCCCCTTGTATGAATCGACCGTTCCGCACTTCGCGATCTCGTCCTCTAGACTTGGTTTCACGTAGATAACAAGATCGGGATTGATGGTACCGCGCCAGAGGGTGGCCATCCACTGCCAATGGTCGATCGGTGCATAGGCGTCCGCAATGGGTATCGTACAGGCGAACGAGTCCGAAAGAGTGAGGCTGAATCCTTCCTTAATAAGGGCAACCGGTATCTTTGAACTCCCGTTGTCATCCCGTGATGATCTAGAGGCGTTGTCCTCTTCAACTGAACCACGTCGTGAAATTGGTGAATCCGAGTCTTGTTCCCGCTCTGAGCCACGTAGCGATTCGGGTTGGCTGGTGATGTGTTCTACCATCTCTCGTGACTTCTGGTGCCATTGAATCATCGTTTCAAAACATGACACTAGGCTGGCGTTCGACTCTGACGGCTCGTCGTTGTCCTGAGAGCCAGTTTGGCTGCTTTTGCGATCGCTTTCCTTCATCTGTCCCCAGGTCTTGAGCGCAATTTCGTTGGAGGTCGAAAGTGCTCGCTCAACCAGCAAGCCAACCTGCTTCAATATTCTTGGCTTTGGCCCCTCCACGGCAATGACAGCCCCCCTATTCTCGACTTTCTCGAGAGACAAATTTCCAGAACCTAGAGAGCTAATCGGAGTGAGATTTATCTTAGAGAGCACAGATAGCTTTCGCGTGAACGGAATAGACATGACCATAGCCTCCACGCTTCTAGCTTGGGGGTCTCGAGCATTCGATATCCCAAGCCCCGTAACTGGAGTCTGGAGCTGTCGAATATCAACCTCTTGCGCATTTGTGGGAGACATGGCAGTTTGAGTCTGCAGTGGAGGGAGTCTGAGGGACTCATCATCATAGGAAGGGTGCCGGCCTCGATGTTCCTGGTCGGGCCAAGGTCCTCCTGCTGCTGGTCTTGGTGGAGGAGGCATCGGGCCTGATTTTGATCTAGTAAAGTACGGCTCGGGCAGAGGCGTGACAGGGTACGGTCTCTGATAAGCCGCTCCTAGTGACAATGCCCGTCCCATCGTCCCAGGGGATGATATCGGGTGATAGCCGACAGCAGTGTTGTAACGACGCCTCTTCATTTCTGGTGACTCAGGGCCGTAATCCTCTAATTCTCGATAAGGGGAACGCTTGGAGGATGGTTGCTGTCTCATAGCCAGATTACCAAAACTTGCACGACGAGCTGCCTCTGGGTCACGCGAAGCCGGCGTATATGGATACGGGGGAGCTCTACCTTCACTTGCCGATGGTGTGGGGTATGGTGTATTGGGGGTTGAAGGGGTTGCAATACACCGGAGGTTACACTTTAAGCATCTCCCGGATTCATCAGCGGAGATAGATCCGGATCGGAGACCTTGTGACTTGTTACCACGTCGTGGCTGATAGCGATAGTCAGGGTACTGTTGCTGATGGCGTTGCTTTTCTTCATCCGCCAGTGCTTTCCAGTTGTCTTTGACTTCTTGGGGCTCGTCCTTCCACTGTTCTCCAATGATCTTGGAGATGTCAGGGTTGGACAGGTTTGGGTTGCGAGCGACAACTTGTGCTTGGTGATGTTGACGATACAGTATGAAAGCTATTGGTAGCGGTCAGTTATGATGATATATATATATATATATATGTTGGAGGATGATTGTGCATAAATGTTGTCACAATCCACAACTCCAAGCTTCACTATCATGACCAGCGAAATAGCATATCAACAAAGAAAGAAAGACGGAAGCGACTCACCATTTCGAGGTCGTGGGATCTTGGGCGCCGGAGTGCAGAGACAGATATCTCTTGTAGCTTCATTACTTGCCATACTGCTCGGCGTACTCAGTTTGAGTCTCTCAAGTCTACCATAGCTAGCGTCAGAAGTGTTGATGGGAGCGGTACGTTTTCTACCCAAGCCAGCAGTGCGAGGACTAGGAGAGTCTGGAGTGTCGGGGAGTGCACGAAAGGCTCGGGGCCTGTCATAGTCATCAGAATCCCTGGGGGAGTGGGCCGGGGTCATAGCCTGGGAGGGCGTAACCAAAGAGATGACCTGTGTCATTTTTGCTTGACTTTCCTTCCGCTTTGCCTTGCTTTGCTTTGCTTTGCTTTGCTTTGCTTTGCTTTGCTTTCCTTTGCTTTCCTTTGGTTCCTCTGACGGGAAAACGAACGGGAAGTGGTAGACCCTGTACCCTGGTCTCGGTGTCGTTGAGATGAGCTGAGGAGACCCGACTTCTTGACGAGGTAGATATAGGAAATAAAGATATTATCAACGATCGTGTGCTATTATGGCCTTTTGGCTCCTCAGAATAGGCTCTTCTCTTCCTTTTTCCGTTTCTTGACTGAAAGAAGATGGGGATGATTCTCGCAGTGTTGGGCCACTGGCTGTCTGTGCAAGGCCGTGTCTTTGTGTGTTGAATGGTACCTAGCCCATTCAGTAGCCTCCAAAGAACAATGAAACTGCTTGCTCCTGTAATGCCGTCTCTTTCTTTCTTCTTTTCGCTTCCTTTCTTTCCGTTGGGGCCTAAGGTGGGAAATTAGGCGTGGCTCATTATCGCCTTCGTCTTTGATCTCTTGTCTTGCCTTTCTCTTGTTTCTTTTATTAGATCCCCTAGAGTTCGTTCCCTTTTCTTAACTTCTTTTCTTTCCTTTCCTTTTCACCTTGACTTTGCTGCCTTTCTCTTGTCATCCAATGACACCCTCTTGTTCTTTGATAAACTCAGCTCAACTCTCCCACTGTGTTCTTTACCAATGCGCAAGATATATTAACCGTTCTGTACCATAGGCTGCCGGAATTGAACAGCGGGTTATACCCCTGCATGTCCCGGCTCTCTGCAGGTTTGGCTTAGAGATTGGTCCTGCGTCTGCACATTCAATGTATGGCCCGGTCTGTCGGCAGTAACAGCTGCACTTCCGCAGCCACTTGACCACTAGGAAGTGTACGGCACCAGGAACAGGGAACAAGGTATTTGCCGCAGTCGGTGCAGTCACTGCAGTCCCTAGTAAAGTAGGACGAAAGGGAACCGGGGTCTGTTAACTAGCTGAGACCTGATAACAAGTGAGAGAATAAGAGAGTGTGTGGAAATATGAGCGAATGTGATAGGACCCAACGAAACAGGACGGGAAACAAGAAACGCTCACAAAGAGAACCACAACCCACGGACTCTGCCATGATATATCATCTTTTCTCCCTTTCCTCCCTGGTCCATCTTTTTGTCTCCCCATGCAGGGCACGTACACTCATTATGATGTGAATACCGATCCTCAACTGGTCCAAGCACAGCACATTCTGACTCTAACTAACCCCTTGTTGATTCCAGCCTCATCCAACAACGACAATGCAGTGTAATGTCCAGCCGGAATGTGGACTATGTCTAGTCTTAGTCTAGGGCTGGAATGTTTGGTAGTAGGGACTGAAACAAAGACAATGTCGTCTCCCAAATTGGCACAAGTTTATACGTAGCACGTGATGCATAAACTTTGTTCAAGGGCGGCTTTCTCAATATCTAACCATATTTAGTTATGCGGACCAACAGTTGCCATCAAGGCTTGAGACGGCAGCTGAAATAAGATGAGGTAGGCTGGCACTGGTAACGCAGGATTGCTCCCTCTCCACCACCCATTCCCATCTGACCCAGTGTCTAGGGCTTGGATGCCGAAGTTGAAGTGGTTGCTGAATGATCAAAGAACTTGTAGGAGGGTGCCACTTTGTTGTTTGGTCTAGATTTGGCTTAACATAATGGGAGCACAAGACAAGGAAGGCACACGCCTCCCACCTACGTTAGAGGCGAGCTAAAGTTGGACAGGGATTTGCAAATGCCATTCTCTTTCATATCTTTGGTATGGCCAAAGGTTAAAAGCCAGTGGCCAATCTGAGCCAGCCTGACGCCAATTCTCTGTAGTATTCCATGGTTCCTATCAAGTACACAATAGCTAGAGGTCAGGTGTTTTCTTTCCTTATCAACCACGTAGCCCTTTAATAAAAAAAAGTAGTAATTATGACACGTCTTCCCTCGCACCCAGCGCCTTCTAGACTGAAATTCAACACCCTCAGGCTCTGTCTGCAGCCTCTCCTTTTTACGCGAGGTATCCTCGCCCGGCCTCGCTGCTGAGGAGGGCAGCACTTCGGCGGGCATCAAGGAACAAGTCCTCACACTCAGCAACGTCCTGAACGTCGATTTGCGAGCGGCCGTTGGCCTTGGCAAGAATGCTGTTTCTTCAGTCAGCAACCGTGTCTCGGATTATTTTACCAAAGGGTCTCCCCTCTCGCCACAGTGACTTACCTTGCAGGGGTCAACAGCTGCAGACAATACCGCAGGCTGATGCGGACACCGTGTTCCGAGATTTTGTCAATGGCAGTATCTGATACTGAGACGCCTTCGGTTGATGAGCGTATCCGCACGATGCGCTTGATTTCTTCCGCCTCGTAGGGCGTTGTAGGGATGATGAGCAAGCGTGTGAGGAAATCGGCAGGAATTCCGTGAGCCGCGACAATGTCGTCAGTGCCTCTGATGGTGCACATTCCCCGGTTGGAGGCCAAGACCACGATGGGGGAGATGGGCGATTCCAAGGCTCTGTTCAGGTAGGTGAAGCACTCCACATCGAGCATGTGTGCCTGTCAAACGTCATATCGGTTAGCCTCAGAGTTCCCGTCCCGTTATGATAGGGGGAATGGGACGTGTGTTACCTCATCGATAAACAAAACGCCTGGCACAAGCTCAGCGACACCCTGGTCGATGTACTTGCTGACCACTTTGTTGATCTCTCCACGAAGTTTGTCTGTAATCTCCGTCATCTTGGGCTTCATTAGCTGGCCCATCATGCTCATAATATCCTGGCCGCCCTGAGGACGGGCATTGGCCACATCGAGGTCATGTAGCGTAACGTCTTGCACGATCTCCTTCTTCTTGTGTACCTCACCCTTGGGAATAGGTACGTACTCCTCCGCCTCCAGGTCGAATTCCGTGGCGTAGGCATCTGATCGGCCAACTCGTTTGCAGGCACCCGTGTTCGCTTCGATATAGATCACGTCGCCGACCGTCACTCTCTCCTTCTGAATTGCTTCGTAGATACTTGGGTCGAGGCGGAGCTTCTTCTGTCCCTTTGCGCTCTTGAGCCCAATCAAGAGTGTGCTGATGGTCTTGCCGTAGCCGCCTAACGGGTTCTCGGCCTCCTCAGGTGTGAGTTCTGTAACCTCTCCTTCGTACACCTCCTTCGTCTCTCGGACCTTGAGGCCAATGGCTCTTCGGAAGTTCTCCATCAGCATCTCGGTCTTCTTGACTTCGGTGGAATAGATTTCGCTGCCAACGATGGGGCAAAAGGGAATCTTGGTTCCCAATTCTTGGCTGATGGCGAGCGCGAGAGCGGTCTTTCCAGTTCCAGGTCCTCCTGCCAACAGCACACCTCGGCCAGCCATCTTCTGAGCCCGAATCAAGTCCACTACAACACCGCAAGACTAGCAACCGAATAAGTATTCGTAAGTCAATGATCGATTCAATCGGTCCTTACCTCACGCGCGCCGACTTGACCGACAAATCCAGCCGCTTGCTTCTCTGCATATCCATCTGATTTCAAGCCCAAGCCCTTGATATGAGTATGGGCGGCTGTGCGATTGTCTCGCTTGTTACCCTTCACCTCGCTGATCTGGACCATGGTATCGGCGGGTGTCGAATATGCCGACAGTTATTATTTTCGATGGCAGGTTTATCGGCGCGAGTCTTCGATTCGTTTAGTGGGGCAGTTCGTGATGTGATGATCGAGATGATGGTTTGTTTTTTGCTGTCGCAGAAGTTTCTAAATATTTGCGACTGAAGCTGCGCCAACAAGCTGCTCCAGATACCAAGCGCGTTCAGGCGCTATGACTGTCACGTGCAGGCCGAAGCCTACCCTGTAGCTAATACTTGTTTGCGTTGTCTCGCCCACTGAATAAAACACCACGTTTTATCTATGCTACTTATCAAATACATAATCTATCAAAGACTGGGAACACAATTTCAGGCTTTAACAGCGTCTCGTGGATAAGGTGCGGCAGTTAGTATGTCTAAAAGAAAGTATCAATTGGGTTTGTTCCATAGCACGAAATGGAGCTGGGGGGTGAAATCAGTGGGAACAAGGTAAAACAGCCAGGAATATACAGCTCTTTGTGTAAAATGTACATCATATGCCTACCTTATGAAGGAATTAAGATAGTGTTTAATTGTGAACCTTTATCTACGATAATAAAAATGAAACTTATTGAGCTTGACGATGACCCGGCCCCTTTCCTTCGAGCATATAAGCAGTGACATGAATAACCACGTGGGTTGCGTGGATGGTTCTCATGATGAGGCTCTATATGTCCGAAAGTGTCAAACAACGGCCCATGAGCTTTTGAATGAACGAAAAATAGTAAGAAAGGTATTTTACATATGATTCAAAGCACGTACATACGTTTGTGACGTAGATATATAATTTAAATATTATCCTTCTGCCTGATAATAGGTAGTTGAAATCAAACGTATCCTCATGTTGACATAAAGTCACGAACTAGGTACCTAGAGATTTCATGAGGTCGTTCAGGGTAAGCATGCATGCACCTCCACGTAATCTGTCAGGGACATCTACCGCCACGCCCCACTAAGCTACATGCCAAATACCTAGCAGAAGGCTAATTTACAGTTGTGTGAGAGGTATCTATGAGAACCGGGCTCTGTAAATGTTAGCGGGACACTTTTAAAGGTGACGCCCCCCAAGAGGACGCTTGGCAATAGCGTACCTAGGCTACGACAATACAAATGATACAGCACCCGGTCTTGAAATGATCTGTCCCTTTGTGAGCCAAGACACGAGACAACATTTCTCAACAAACATCAAGTGTACCAAACGAAACACAATTCGGCCTCTATTCGATTGCTGCTAGCATTCATCAACAAGTTCGCCGGACGGACATTGAACGCGTAGATCCCTTTGCGACTTCGACCCTGAAATGCGATACAGATAAGAGCTCCCAAAGATTCGACGGCCTCCAACAGTATCCAACTTGAAGAACAAAGACGAACATCGCATTTCCCGACAAGGAACACGAGGGAGGAAGTCTTACAACCAGAAAAGCACGACTACGAAAAGAATCGTAAACGTCCTCATATCACCGCCGCAGCATGTCTGAGCAGCACCGCTAGCTCCCATCCTCCATTCTTCACCTTTAACACAGCACCTTTTCTATTCCTCCTCATCGCCAGGAGCTTAGCCAGGGATGCCGCCCTCACCACGATATCGAGCTTCCGACCCACCCGACTCTCCCGCGAATGACTCCGATTCCGACCTTGATCTAGACATTCAGGAGCTCGACCCAATATCAACTACTCCAGCTCCAAGGGACAACGTGCGCCCTTCAACCGAGCCACAGACGTCGCGGATAGCACTGCGAAACTTGCGCATGGGTGGAGCGCGGCGAGCTGGAAAGAGGAATCGCGGGTATGGCGACCTCGGCCAGGACAGAGACGGAAACGATGAGCATTCTCAGGCATTGTTAGGGGAACACAACAGCAGTGCATCTCGATGGTCGGAAGGAAGCGGCTACAATGAGGACGATCAACCGCTGCTAGGGGGCCAGCCTTCGCAAAGCCGGAAGTCCATGAACTCGGATCGAGTATCTTCACGGTTACGACTCCCTAGTTTCATGTCGGGCTCAAAGAAACCAGAACCGAGCGATGCGGAAGATCAAGAAGACGACGACCCATCCTCCTCTCGACATGTGGCCGTGGGATCGACTCAACCTGTGCGATTTCCAAACAACATCATCTCAAATGCCAAGTACACAGCCTTGACATTCCTCCCCATCACCCTCTATAACGAATTCTCATTCTTCTTCAACATGTACTTTCTTCTCGTGGCACTGTCGCAGGCGATACCCGCCCTGAGAATTGGTTACTTGTTAACTTACATCGCACCATTGGCGTTTGTGCTCTGTATTACCATGGGAAAGGAGGCATTCGATGATATTGCCAGACGGCGAAGAGACACTGAAGCGAATTCAGAAGAGTACAACATCCTGATTTTTCAGGATGCCGACTCCAATCTAGCCCCTGTACGCCAACGAAAACTGCTCAAGTCTGAAGTATTACAGAAACACTCCAGGAAGAAGTCAAAGGGGGCTCGAGAGAATTTGTCAGACATTTTGGAGGAAGACGACGTCGAGGGACCCCCTCCATCTTCACGAGTTGTCGAAGTCAGCCGCAAGTCAAAAGACTTGAAAGTTGGTGATGTTCTCAAGCTTACAAAGGGTCAACGTGTACCTGCAGATGTTGTCATATTAAAATGCTTCACTTCCGAGGCACCAGCCCCTGCACCGATCCCCGAGGAACCAGCAGAGGAGGATACCTTGTTGGCGTTTGACGGCGAAGAGACTCAAGCAAAGGGCAAACAACCCGCAGAAGCGGCACCAGAGCAAGAGGCTGAAAGCGGACCAGGAGGGGAGACTTTCATCAGGACCGACCAGTTGGATGGTGAGACGGATTGGAAGCTCAGACTTGCTTCACCGCTCACACAAAATCTACCAACGGAAGAGTTTGTTCGTCTGCGCATCACTGGTGGAAAACCAGACAGGAAGGTAAACGAATTTCTGGGCACAATCGAGCTGGTGGAATCTCGAAAGGATGCATTGGCGCACCATGCGACAGTACAAGACTCTGACGCTTCCCGCACGGCTGCTCTGTCAATAGATAACACAGCATGGGCCAATACTGTCATCGCCTCACAAGCCACGACACTAGCCGTCATCATGTACACCGGTCCTCAGACACGGTCTGCTCTATCGACAGCTCCCTCCCGTTCCAAGACCGGCCTGCTCGAATACGAGATCAACTCTTTAACTAAGATCCTCTGCGCGTTAACATTGGCTCTTTCTATCATCCTTGTCGCACTCGAGGGTTTCGGAAACACCAAGGACAATGTGTGGTACGTCAAGATCATGCGATTTTTGGTTTTGTTCTCTACTATTGTCCCCATCAGTCTGCGTGTGAACTTGGACATGGGCAAGAGCGCGTATTCCTGGTTTATACAACGCGATCCTGGCATGCCTGGAGCAGTTGTTCGAACAAGTACTATACCTGAAGATCTCGGCCGAATCGAATACCTGCTCAGCGACAAAACTGGCACATTAACCCAAAATGAGATGGAAATGAAGAAGATTCACGTTGGCACCGTGTCTTATGCCAACGAGGCAATGGACGAAGTGTCAACGTATGTTAAACAAGGCTTCTACATCCCGCCATCCGCAGACGTTGCTGCCCAGAACATGCTTATCACCCCGTCATCTACATACTCTAGCACCACAACTATGGGCACGACGCGTACAAGACGAGAGATTGGCACGCGAGTTCGAGATGTAGTTCTAGCACTCGCCCTTTGCCATAATGTTACACCTACTGTTGACATTGAGGATGGCAAAGAGGTGACTGGGTATCAGGCATCGTCTCCTGACGAAATCGCCATTGTCAAGTGGACAGAATCAGTCGGGCTGAGACTTGTGTACCGAGATCGCAAGAGTATGGTATTGGAATACACAAACAGTAAGAGACCGGTGGTTCGCGTCCGAATCCTTGACGTGTTCCCTTTTACTTCCGAGGGCAAGCGAATGGGTATCATCGTTCACTTCCACGAAGACGTCAAGGTGAAGAACCCGAGTCTCTCTACTGGCGAAATCTGGTTCTTTCAGAAGGGTGCTGATACGGTCATGAGCTCCATTGTCGCAGCGAACGATTGGCTCGACGAGGAGACCGCCAATATGGCGCGTGAAGGTTTACGTACGCTGGTCGTTGGTCGCAAGAAGCTCTCATACGATCAGTACAAGGAGTTCTCGGCTCGCTATCAAGAAGCCTCACTTTCGATCAGTGGGCGCGATGCTGGCATGCAGCGGGTAGTCTCGCACTACCTGGAACATGACTTGGAACTAATTGGCGTGACTGGTGTCGAGGATAAGCTGCAGAAGGACGTAAAACCGTCTCTAGAGCTCCTCCGCAATGCTGGCATCAAGATTTGGATGTTGACTGGTGACAAGGTTGAGACTGCCAGATGTGTTGCTGTCAGCTCCAAACTGGTGGCTCGCGGCCAGTACATCTATACAGTTTCCAAGCTCAAGAAGAAGGATAACGCCCAAGAACATCTTGACTTTCTCCGCAGCAAGACAGACGCTTGTCTCCTGGTAGATGGCGAAAGCCTGGCTCTCTTTCTCACACACTTCCGTCTTGAGTTTATCTCCATCGCCGTCCAGCTGCCCACTGTTGTTGCTTGTCGTTGTTCACCAAACCAAAAAGCTGAAGTTGCCAAACTCATCCGCGAGTACACTAAAAAGCGCGTATGCTGTATTGGCGATGGTGGCAACGATGTCTCAATGATCCAAGCTGCTGATGTTGGTGTTGGCATTGTTGGCAAGGAAGGTCGACAGGCTAGTTTGGCAGCAGACTTTTCTATTGAGCAGTTCTGTCATCTGGTCAAACTATTGGTCTGGCATGGTCGTAACAGCTACAAGCGAAGTGCTAAGCTCGCGCAGTTTGTTATCCACCGCGGGTTGATCATTGCTGTGTGTCAGACTATGTATAGTATTGCTATCAAGTTTGAGCCTGAGGGTCTATACAAGGTAAGCTGAGGACTTAATTTCTCCGTTCTTGACAACTAACGATTGCAGGACTGGCTACTTGTCGGCTATGCTACTGTATATACTGCAGCTCCTGTGCTGTCACTTGTGTTGGACAAGGATGTGGACGAGAACCTTGCCAACCTCTACCCCGAGCTCTACAAGGAACTCACTTCTGGACGATCTCTGTCGTACAGAACTTTCTTCGTTTGGGTCTTTGTATCCATCTACCAAGGCGGCATGATTCAGGGCCTGTCACAGATCCTGACTGAAGTCGACGGGCCCAAGATGGTTGCTGTCAGTTATACCGTTCTAGTGCTCAACGAACTTCTCATGGTGGCCATTGAGATCACTACATGGCATCCCATCATGATTATCAGTATCATCGGCACTTTCGTCTTGTATATTGGCTCTATACCTTTCTTGGGCGGATACTTTGACCTTCAGTTCTTGATAACATGGTAAGTCGCCCTTCATTTGTTGAGTCATATCTACTAACATCTGCTCAGGGGATTCGTCTGGCGTGTATTAGCCATCGGTGCTGTTTCACTTATACCGCCATACGCGGGCAAGTTGATTAGGAGGACAATGAAGCCTCCGTCGTATAGGAAGGTTCAGAGCCACTAGAGGAACATGTCATGGGTTTGGAGTTTAGTGTTGGCGTTTGGTTATCACGTAGAAGGCACCATTGTTACATAGTATGACATGTTTTATTTGTACCCAATAGATGATGTCTGCGCCTCTTTATGAGTGCTTCAAATTATAATACATTATATGAGACCATAATTATAGTGATCTTACATCTTGAGGACCAGCCAATCCCTTGCCAGGTGAGGGTTTTGTTTTTGCAGATAGCCAGCTATACCAGATATCGGACCTTGAGTCTGCTGACCACCTAACCATATCTTGGGCCCGGCGTAGTACTCAATGAAACCGTCGGGGCCGGAGACGATAAACAAGTTTTTCCCGGGGGCAGTGCCTTCAGAAGGCTTGCACACACAGCCAGGTCCTTCAGCGAAGGCGAATTCGGAGGCGTGAACATGCATTGCTTGATCGTGGAACCGACAGCCTGCATTAAATGAAGCAATGGTTCCTGGCGATGCTGCAATTGCATTGCTAATATCCCTATCTTGGAAGCGAGTTCCCTCCTCGTCAACAACGACCTGTATCCTGAGACGATCACCATAGGTCATCTTGAGGTCTTGCAGGCGCTTTGTGACGGGGCTAGGGCTATCGAGCTCAGTGCCTAATGGAGTGGGCTTCTTTTCTTGCCAAAACTTCCATGATGATTGCTGGGGAGGAGCACTCCTTTGGACCTCTTCTCTCTTCCTTACAGCCCATAGAAGGTCAACGCTTGACTCTTCGTTCGCTTCCAAGACAGCCTTCGCTGCTTGTATACCAGGCACTACACCTGTACCGCCGGCAAGGAAGACAAGGCGAGAGTGCTCACCCAATCGCTCCGCTAGTTCAAAGCCAACGTGTGGACCACGTAGAAAAACATCGTCCCCAACCTGTCTTCGGCCTAGATAGTTGGACATTTCACCATCGCCAACAGTCCGGATATAGAACCGGAGTGAGCCATCTGTATGATCCTCTGTAGATAGTGGAGGCAAAGGCGTATAATGTCGAGAAATTTGTACCTCGGGTTGCTTGAACTCCACAGACCAAAGAGGATACCTCCAGTGGCTATCTGAAGGGTCCAGATATGGTAGAGAAGGGTTTGGTGTGCGTGGGACTGCGGTGATGACGAACGAGGTTGGTGAGATGGCCTCCCGAGCTGTGATGCCGTAGGGAACAAAGGTTATCTCGTTGAGAGTGTTGGGTCGAGACGGCGGCGTGAGAAGATAATAGCCGCCACTGACAAGAATTATTCCAGCCACTATTAAAGAGGGGAATATTCGTGATTGAAAAGGTGTAGAAAAGTCTGGTTTCTGAGAAGTGTGTTGCCGAGGTAGTGATGAGGTTGAGAGGCTCCGTGATGAGATTCTTGGAGGCTGTGCCTTGGCTATTGGCAAGCCGCTCTGTAATTGACCACATTTTGTGAGAACCCGTCGGTTCTGGGTGACAGATCGCGATGAACTTGTGAATACCCTCCTTGTGGCTCTCATCATGTTGGTTGGTGATGAGTGCATCAGTTTTGATCTCATAGTTTCTCAGTCGTCTTATTGAGCTTTCATATCTGGAATGTAATCACCTGAATTCAAAACATACTAAATAAGGCGGATGTGCTCAGATGTTTGACTTGGTCTTCGCGGTCCCCTGCTTTCCAGTATCTTTAGGAGTTCCTTGAGCTCATGGTCACCAAAAATTGAAGCTGGAATTACTAGAGCAAGGGTCACGTGAATCACTTGAATCGCCTCAACATGTACACAAGGCGGTCTGGCATGATTGAATACTATTCGTGAATACGTAGCGCGTGGTAATGATTGATAAATTGTGTATTTGTATATTTCTATTGAAGAGCTTTTGTTCATGCGTCTCGAAATCGGGGTATCTAACCATCTCTTAATACAGATATCTTACATCCTCAACATCTTATGCTCAGCATCAATGCCTCCTCTAAACATATCCGCAACGACATTTCCCTTTAGAATAGTCTCTTTGACAATACCCTCCACATTCTTTGGATCAACTCTTCCATACCAAATCCCGCATCCAGCCAAAGGATGAGGTGCATCGCCCATTTTCAGGTCTGGAGGCAGATAAATGATGACGTTGCCAGCAAACTTGTGACCTCCAATATGACTGATCAAACCAACTCTAGCTGTAGTCTTGCCTTCGCCGGTCTCTCCCTGTATTCTTTGTTTGTCGCCGAGATTGACTTGCACGGGTCCATGCAAGACGTCAAAACCCTCCATCTCCAACTTGTCCTCAAACTCAGTTTGCAGAACCGGCGCCATGATACCGCATCTGGCATCACGTCCTGTATGGCCACATATCAAGACCAAAACATCGCGAACATCTTGAACGCCTGGTAATAGTCCCTGATACCCTTCTTTGCGGGTCAAGCGATCCCGGTGTATAGGTGAAAGACCTTCATGTGCAGGGTGAAGCTTCTTTGGGAGCAAAAACCCCTTAGCCAGTGCTTCTACACTATCGAATGATACCCGTGGCAGAAAAGGAACGTATTTGAAGCTTGGAACCAAATACACGGACGTGGTTTGAACTTCAGGACGTGGTGAAACAGAGCTCGGAAACGACGAATTGAGAACAGAAACATTATGAAAAGGCTATATTATATTGATCAGTAAGATAATCCGTGTACAATAAGGGAGCACCAACGTCGCTATAAGTCCCTCCACGTCCAAATAGCTCTTTCAAATCCGCAGCGAGACAATCGCCGCCATTATCATCCTCTATCCTCGATGGCCAATCTGCATTTCCTGTACACACTAGGACATGCTCTGCATACCCAGCAATTGCGCCTTTGAGAGGCCCCTCACGGTCCAGAGGCAGATCCTCTGGCATAGTAGGAGTAGCCGCGCATCCGCATATCGGCTTCGGACATGTTGCGACGGTCTGAAAGGGCGGAGGAGGCGGAGGTCGAGTTTGCCGCGTCTGTTGAGCAAAAGTTCGCCTCGACGTTGATGATAAGCTGAAGAGACAGCGTCTCGTCAAGTTTATTGACGGCCGGAGAGACATGATAGAATGTGGGATATTATGGTCGTGGCTTTTGAACGAGACCTCGCTTTTATTCCTGTGACACCTTCAATAACCCGAATATCACGGCCCGGTGTTTTGCGATAGCCATACATCATCATTTTCGCCTCGGTCTCCGAGATTCATATACATAGAATCCCCCACTTTCCGGTCCAGCCGGTCCCCCACGTGTCGAAGCCGAATCATTAGTAGACAATTGCTAATACCAGCGGAATCACGAATTAACGACTCTCAAGGAATATAGTTGAATATGCTGTCTTACGCGATGTATAATGAAACTCGAAACCAACCGGCCAAAACCTCCAACTCCCATCACCCGTTTCCAAATGCTACATACAATCTATCCAATAACGTAACACCACAATGCAAGCTACAATATGCAATGGATCCTCAACTAACACACGGGTATAGCAAGCCTTGCGGCCGTCACACTTCTCAAACTCATGCTCACACACCTATACACCAACTATACGTGAGTCAAAGGCTCAGAAGCCAACCATTGTTCCCTTCTTGTCACAGTATCCTGGATGCTTAGGTTCCGCAGTGGCCCAACTCATCGCAGTAAGTGTAGTAGCGTACGCCATTGCGATGAATCCAAAGATGCAGAGTAGGATGTCGGCCAACTTCCAAAACTTCGTGCGGGCAATTGCCTTATAATGAAGCATAGGCTAGAGGAAAGTTAGTATTGCACATTAAATCTCTCGACATTATGGAACTTACAGGATAGATAAAGACAAGTGGAATGCAGGCGAAGTTACCAACGAGAGCAACAAACTTGTCCAGATGGTCTGCACCGAGCCAAGCGATGGCCGCGCAAAGCATCACCACGAAGAAACGGAACACATTCTTCTGCCACTTGACCCAGGGATTATACTTGCCACTGCGAGTGAAAAGCTCTGTTTCAGCGATACGTATGGCAGGGAAGATCTGCAATGGTGTAGACAGCAGAATGGCAACAGAGTACAAGAACTGAACTCCGTTGACCATCTTGTTATCCTGAGGCAAGTTGAGCAACACAACAGTCTCGGTGTGAGAACCGTAGGCAGCATAAGAGATGGCACCCATGCCGATGAAGAGGACTGTGATGATAATCATAACGATGAGAAGAACCCGAGGAAACTTTTGAGGGTGTCTCATCGACTCCTGAACGGGAATGATGAGACCAATGCCCTCGAAGGTGAAAATCGCAGTTCCGATGAACAAGGTCCAGTCCTTCTTGTTGAACATGATGATATCGGAGATACCGTTGGCGTTGAGAGTCAGAATATCGTAGTACAGGAGGTAAGCCAGGCCAATCAAGATAAAGGCATCTGCGACCAGAGCAGTAAATGCTAGCTTTCCAATATCTCGCAGAAGAGCAAACGGCAGGAAGATGAGCATCTGGATAAGAATGAGCCACTGGATGCTGATCGAGGACTTGCAGTCGGACACAGCCCTGACGAAGGCCTGCAAGTTGGCGGCAGTGAATACGGTGTAAGCGGCAACGAAACCAATCTGGCTGATGACAATAGAAGCTAAAATAAGGGTGCGCATATGCTTTCCGTAAAGTGCACCACCCAAGTCACCAAAAGAGCCTCCAACCTTGAGCTGTGTCTGTACGAGGAGTACAAAGCAGTAATAGCTCAGAGCGGCAACGCCAAAGAGAATCAGGTTGCTGAAGAGCATACCTCCGTTGAGATAGGCTCGAGGAAGGAAGAGGACACCGGTACCGACAAAGGACTTAAGAAGCAGCAAGGCCGCATTCATGGGGCTATTATTTCCAGTGCCACCGCGGACCTTGCGCTTGCGTCTGCGTCTTGAAGGCGTCAACAAGGCGCTGTCCTCCATAGGCTCCCGCTCGTCGTCAGAGTTGTACTCGTCTGTGTCTTCTCCGGATGAGAAGTACTCGTTCGGTCCCAAATCTTCGTCATCCTCCTCCAGTTCCTCACCAGCGAAGTGGCCGTAAATCGTCAAGAATTCGAGGAAGCTCGAGGTGAACAATCTCTGCTGGCCCGGCGCAGGAGAGGCGTGGCCGTCCTCGGGATGACCATGAGGTCCAGGGCTTTGGACGCTACGACGGAGATGGTTTCTTCGGAAGCCACCAGGCACCTTTATCGAGTTGATGTCAAGTACTTCGGCCTCGGGTTCAGGCCGTCCCAAATCGAAACTCTTGCTGCGATTGTACTTTGCTCTCGCTTCTGCCTGTTCGGTCCACTTGTAGATACCTCGAGTCACATCACCTCCCTGCAACTTCAGGCTGGAGAACTCGTCCTCGCCCAGTCCGGCACCGCCAATTTCGGCTGGCTGCTTGCCCTTCGAATTACCTTGGATCGATGACTCTTCTGAGCCTGGATTCTCATCCGAGGGTTGGACTAGATGACGCTTGACAATCTCAGGATCCTCATAGGGTGCACTAGTGCCCAGCGCATTTTGTGACCGTGAATTGAAAGAGCCATAGTTGGTCGGCGTCCCCGAATTTCGACCGCCGAGCAGAGGAGACTGTGAGCGAATCGGAGGAGTAGCAACGCGAGCTGCGGGAGTGCCATGTCGCGGAGGAGACTGGCCTAGAGAGTTGGAGAGTGCAGCAGCGAGAGCAGATACACCGGGGCCTTGGGCGCTAGTCCCGCTTCCAGGCAACTGGGACAAATCCTCGAGATTCTCGGCACGTGGGGCTGCATCGGGCCGTGGCGAGCCTCCTCTGGGAGGTGTAGTTCCAAGTAGTTGTGACGGGATGGGAGAAGCAAGACGCGCTGTCAAATCAGCTCGAGGGACCGAAGCGGAAATCGATCGAGGTCGGAAGCTCGAGGGCGAAGCAGACCTAGGAGGCTGTTCAGATGGGATTCTCGAAGGAGAAGCCATTTTTCAGTCCGATTGAAGGTGTGAGAAGCCTTATCGCATAGTCTGAGCGGTGTTGACAGCAGTTTTGAGTCGCGAACAGCGGTAATGACGCAGCAGGCAGATGGATTGACTGGCGGGATGCCCAGCAACACTGATAAGACAGTCGAGGAACTAAGGAAGTCAACAAAAAGAATGACGACAAAGAATGATGACCAAAAGAGTCTCGGGAACAAAGGTTATATGAAGATGTCACGCTTGGTCGGGTGACAGAGTCAATTGAGAGGGAACAGAATTTGTTGTTGGAACGAAGAGAAAGCGTGAGATAAGGGCTTAGCCAAGCCGCAGCATACAGGCTAAGGCTACAGGCTCCAAGCTGCCTATGCCCAGGCTGGTAGTTGCCCTGAACGGTGAAGCTCAGACGCAGGGAAGCCCAGTCTCTGGGGTCTGGTGACCTACTGAGTTAAGGGCAGCTGCCGAGCCAAGCTAGGCTAATAGTGGAGGTAATGGTTGTAGACTCCACGCGTTGAAAAGGTAAATACTTTGCAATAATAATAGCTACAACTAACTGTACGGATATGGAGAGGTGCTTCGTCTATCGTTTGTATCAACGTACAAATAATATGATAAAGTGTTTGTACAAAGAGTCAGCTTATATAAGCTGTGATAAGTGTCCATCCACTCATCCCGAGTCCGAATTGGACATCATATCATGACTTCCACGTTCTGCCGACGAGTCGGTATTCTAGGTATGGATTCAACCAGAGCCAGCGGATATCGGCAAGTAAAATGCTTTGAAAGGGAATACAACCGTTTGCCTGCAACCTTATCTCTAGGGTTGCACTGTACCTACCAAATTGGGGGTCGTATTAATGACCGAGTCAAATACCATGGGATGTTGATGAGTAACGTTTCAGAAGGATTTGTTTACGAGTGTTGATCTCGTCTTATCCGCATACATATGTATGTTTTATCGCGGCAAAACGTGCCTATCATGATCACCAATCTCGGTACTGCTAGGTAGTTGTCCTCTGCTCGGAGTATCTACAGTGAAGCCACGTCTCTGACAACACTGAACCAAACCTAACCTCAAACTATATCAACCCTATTACATACACGATTCTGTTGAATCTTGGTTTGGCTGTGCGGCCCCACAGCAATAGTCGATGTGCATTACCCGTCACTTGGTGCGATGAAGCGGGCACGTTTATGCTGTCACGCTCAGTGGGGGTCACGACCCTTAAAAGAGTCGAGTCAGATGAATGAGGCGCATGTCGACATGTGAATAGATATTTCTATATATCTCATATCGGACATCTCGATCTGTGGTCTTGGTTTTTATGTGGTTTACTAGCATCAGGTCAACATACCTAGGTAGCATTCAACCCTCGGCAACAAAAGCACCGACAGAAGCTTGTATTTCGGGGTGGATTTCCTCTGCATGGCCTACGTCATTTGGTAGCACCTACAGCGCCTATCGCGATACGAAGCTGCACCTTGTGGTTCATTATGAGCTCCAGCATAGGTAGGTAGGTACCTTAGGTAAATAAGCCACGCCGGCTTCCGGGAGCGAGTAATTTTGCGACCTTGACTCTAGGTAAACGTCAAAAAGACTTGAGTGAGTTATCATAAGCCTAAGAAGAGTTTTTGAAAGGTTTATCTTGTTACTTAGGATCAAAGTCTCAAGTTTTCTTGCCTCCCATGCCAGCTCTTGCACATGATCCGACTTCCCCACAGACAGAGCCATAAAGACGACTATCCTGGTGATACCAGTCCATATCTTGCCCGAGCTCCAGAGAGATAGGTACCTAGCTCTGAGCAACACTACTGGATTTTACTGGCCT
The DNA here is from genome assembly GCF_013396075.1 of Fusarium subglutinans. Taxonomy (NCBI): domain Eukaryota; kingdom Fungi; phylum Ascomycota; class Sordariomycetes; order Hypocreales; family Nectriaceae; genus Fusarium; species Fusarium subglutinans. The sequence goes on along the minus strand of NW_023502129.1, from coordinate 159,054 downwards.
CTAACCGCTGAGATGCAGGCTATAGTGGGGAATGCCCAGCACCCGTGGACCCTTGAAACCACCTCAAACACCGACATTAGGAGCACCATAGTCCCCTGCTGACCCGTCTAGTTCCCCAAAACCTCCATACCTTTCCTGCCCTGCTGTAACTTCGATGGAGGCCCAAGAATGCCCTCCCTTGAGGCTATTGTGACGTCCTTGATTGGTGATGATCTCCAGACCAACATGGACGCTTTTGCCCGGATTGCCGAATAAATGCCCTTGTACTATCCACTCACAACCACACTAACCACACCCAATATGCAACACGCGGGAGGCTTCAGCTTGGAATTCTCTTGGCAAGCATAGGATTGACGACCGATTACCCAATTGCTAAGTGAGTGGTCCTTGAGCAATAGAATACACCATAACATCATTATTTATCAGGCCTCTCCCCTCTTTCAAAAGCCTCATTCCTCTGTGCTTTGTTCCACCGCGGTTCTTCACCGTCTCATACTTGCTCATGTGGACCGGGCCAGTGCTCGCTAATCCATCCTGACCCCTCGTCTGGCTCACGACTCACTCCCCAGACTTCATCATGACAACACCTCAACAGTCAGATACCAAGGGAGTTGACAATGGGGGAGAACGACAACGAAATAGTATAGCCGAGTCCCTAGGCGGACGAGGATCGGTATCAGTCACCATGGAGCCACGGCACAACAAGTTGGGCAGCATCTCGGGTGTCTACATCCCTGTTTTTCTCAATATCATGAGTATTCTCATGTTTTTACGATTCGGTCAAATCATTGGGAAAATCGGCTTCGCGGGCATCCTCGGTAAGCTTTTCTCGCATATGCGGCCTTTCACAAATCTTAACAAAGGCTCCAGGACTTCTAGTTACAGCTTACTCCATTGACTTATTGACGACGCTTTCTCTATCGGCCATCGCATCCAATGGAGAAGTCAAGGGCGGTGGTGCATACTACCTTATCTCGCGGTCTCTGGGACCTGAGTTTGGTGGTTCCATTGGAATCCTCTTCTATCTTGCTCAAGTTCTCAATGCAAGCATGAACGTTGTTGGTCTTATTGACTGTGTTAGACTGAATCTCGGCGCGGCTTTCCCCTCAGGTTACTGGACTGGCTATGGCCTCCAAACAGCTGCCCTGTTGCTTTGTACTGGTCTTTGTTTCCTAGGATCTGCAACTTTTTCGAGGGCCTCCAATGCTCTGCTTGCCATCCTCAGCTTGGCCATTGTCAGCATCCCGGTCTCTGCTGTCTTCAAGGCTCCCTTCCATGATAGGGATCTCGGGATTCATTTCACCGGACCTAGTCTTGATACCCTGACCGACAACTTTCTTCCTCACAGCGGCCCTCAGTTCAAAGGCCTCGAAACGTTTCGTGATCTGTTTGGCATTCTATTTCCGTACGACCCTAATGCCAACCGGTGTGTGTATGACGAGCTTGTACTGACAACAAGACAGTGCTACCTCAGGAATCTTCGCGGGTGCATCCATGTCTGGAGACCTCAAAGACCCAAGCAGATCGATTCCTCATGGAACGCTCTGGGCAATGTTGACAACCTTCATCATTTACTTTGTCGTAATCCTTTCACTGGCTGCGAGTACAACTCACACATCTTTCCTGGCCAACGACAACGTTATCCCTCTCGTCAACCTCTCCCAACCTGTCATCCTCGCTGGTGAATGTGCAGTCACCTTCTTCTCCGCTCTTATGGGCCTGATCGGTGCCTCCAAGCTGTTCCAAGCTTTTGCAAGGGATAAGCTTCTTCCAGGCCTCGGCTTCTTCAGCAAGGGCACAAAACATGGTGACGAACCTATTTACGCTTTGCTCCTGACTTATGTCATTGCACAATTGGCGCTCTTCGCCGATCTCAATCAGATCGCTACCTTTATCTCTATGGGATATCAGATGACTTTCTTTGTCATGAATTTAGCTTGCTTCCTTCTCAAAGTCGGATCAGCCCCTAACTTCAGGCCAAGCTTCAAGTTCTTCACCTGGCAAACTGCTTTCCTTGCCGGCATCTTGTCAGGCTTTGCTATGTTCTTCATCGATGAGACCTATGCTGCTATTGCTATCACAGTACTTGTGTTGCTATTCCTCCTCATTCATTACCTCAGCCCTCCTAAGCACTGGGGCGATGTCAGCCAGAACTTGATCTATCATCAAGTAAGGAAGTATTTGCTACGTTTGAGACCAGAACACATCAAATTCTGGAGACCGCATATCATTTTACTTATCAACAACCCTCGCAGGCAGACCAGGTTGATCCAATTTTGTAACTCACTCAAAAAGGGGTCGCTTTACATTCTTGGCCATGTCATCGTGACCGACGACTTCAACTCAGGGGTTCATGAAGCTCGGCTTCAACAGCATGCCTGGACAAAATACATCAATGAGTTCTCCAAGATCAAGGCTTTTGTGCAGCTAACAATGTCGCCCACCATCACTTGGGGTATCCGCAATCTGATACTATCAGCTGGCCTCGGTGGAATGCGTCCCAACATTGCTGTGCTTGGGTTTTACAACATGGAGGAACTGCGGAAATCAAACCCGAAGCTACGCGTACCTGATGTTCCCGTATCTTTGTCCAGTCAAATGCGACGGCCCGCTAAGTCAAATGGCAAGGCCCCCGAAAGGCCTCGGAGACGAAGGGGTGACACGTCAGCAAGGCTCATGGAGGGCATCCTACCAACAGATGTTATTCGTACCGAGAATATGATGTCTCCAAAAGAGTATCTGACTATATTAGAGGACCTTGCGTTGCGATATCGACTCAACATTGCAGTGGGGTGTGGCTTTGAATCGCTCGAGACGCCAAGAAAGGACGGAAACAACACCAAAAAGTACATCGACCTATGGCCTATCCAGATGTCGGCCGAGGTTACTTCTGACGGAAAGAGTTTGCTGACCACCAACTTTGATACATGTAAGATCAATCTCTTGTGAAGATGACACAAGCTAACATTAGTAGACACCCTCATTTTGCAGCTGGGGCATATTCTTCACAGTGTGCAACTCTGGAAGCATGTTTATACGCTTCGGGTCATGGTGTTTGTGGAATACGAGAGTGAGGTCAACGAAGAGCATGCTCGGGTTCTGGCACTTCTTGAGAAATTAAGAATTGACGCAGAGGTCAAAGTATTTTGCTTGGCATCAGGCAGCCTAAATACTTACGATCTCATCGTCAATGGGATAGGTAGCGACATCGATTGGGAGATCGTTGTCAACGATGCACTCCGCAACGAAGAGTGGTGGGATGATGTGCAGATGTTCCGAGGCCGATCAGACAACATGACTTCTACCCAGGAGCTGGATCAGCTGGAGCACATATATGATACGATATCTGGGAGGCCTGGTTTGTATAACCCTCATGAGGAAATATACGATCGTCGACGTGCTAGCACGACGGATGTTCCCGAATTACCAAGACGGCCGGCTATTCGGATGCTTTCAAAGATGGGGGTTAGTATGGGAATTCACACACACCATCTCCCCGATGGCGCATTAGATGAAACGGATAACGAGGATGACGAGGCAGAAGACTCGCAAGCAGAACTTCTTGATGACGAAGAAATGGGGTACAGTTCTATACTAGACCGTGAGTCGATTGACGAAACAAACATCGGCCCGAGTGATGCAGCTCGCCAGCCATTGTTGGCGGGTGGGGATTCTCATGATGAGGATGGCAGAGTGCGTGGTGACTTCTGGGAAAGCTTTGGCCGAAGGTCCAAGTCGGACACAGTTGGCGATGCGGTCGGGACAAGTACGTCGTACGGTACAATGTCATCGTCTGCGACAGTAAAGGGAGTTGGCGCTGGCGTTGGTGGAGTCCAGACATCACAGTCGGCATCAGCATCAGCCTCTCAAGTGGTACCAGAATCATCAGCAACACAGACGAGCCAACGACCACTTGGAGGCAGCACAGACTCTGCCCCGGAAGAGTTTCCCCCTCTTGTCTCGCGAGACTCGCTAGGACCCTCGGCAGCCTTCAGTCGTGTACGCCCCCCAAGCCCTACGCGAGAAGACACTGCGCGCCCGTATCGCAGCGGTGCGTCAACACCAGGAAGACCAAATCTTTCCAGGCAGTCCTCGGCCGTGAAGTTCTCTAGCCGCCCGGTCCCGGAAACAAAGATCGTGGCCTCGGAAGCAGAGGGGTCCACGATAAGCTTTGCGCCGCCCTCTAGCACCGAATCTGAGACTCCCAAGGCCGGACCGTATCGACCGAGCTATTCGCGGCAATCGTCGCTGGGAAAGTTCCCGAACAGATCCCGGTCTAGCGGTCAATTGTTGGCCGGCGAGGAGAGCAGAAAAGTCAGTTTCGCGGAACAGTCTGACTGCGAGCCATACTCAACGCATCATTCTCGATTCCATTCGCGGCGGAATTCTCGAGGATCTACACAAGGAGGGGGCGAATCCTATGACCAAATTCCAGAAATGCTTGAAAGATACAGATTAAGTTCACATCTAGAGGAGGAAGGTCAAAATTCGGGTTACACGCCGCAGGGATTGGAGCTCTCTTTCAACGAGCTTCCAAGCAGAGCACAGCATCTCATTGTGAACGAATTGATGCGTCAGCATTCCAAGGAGACAGCTGTTCTTCTCAGCACGCTGCCAATTCCTTCGGAGGGCACTTGCTTGGATGAAGCTTCTACTATACAGTATCTGTCTGATGTCGAAGTTCTGTGCAATGAGCTGCCACCAACGCTGTTGGTTCTGAGCAACAATATGACAGTGACTGTCAACCTATAGTCGATCGCTTAATCAAACAAACAATCAATGAATTACAAAGCCGCAATATTTCCATGATTGACAGCTAGCATGGATGACCCATGTAGAGGGCCTAATTGAGGCTACTGAGGGACATACAGGTAGTTACCTACCACACTTGGTTGACGACATGGACGGTCTCTAAAAGATGGCGTAAGCCGAGTCATGACCAACAAAGGACGGCAATGATTACTAGCCAGGAACAGCCTTGCAAAGACCATGTCAGGCACAGGAACCGAGGAACGGGACAAGATAGTGGGAGCTAACAGCTGAGCCATTCGGTCGATATAGTTTTTGTGAATTCTTGCACGAGGTTTTGGATTTCAGGGGCAAGATTCACTGGAATGGTCTCTGAGGTTCTGAATATATCGGGTAGTGAGTGGATAGGACAAGGTAGACTGATAGTTAGGCGGGTTTTTGGTGGCTTACAGCCATGAATCATGGGCCATGTGGCTCTACCTATGTCATGTCATGTCACCTCCCAGTCTTAGTCTTAGTCTCTGTCAGTCGTCACTGAGAAAGAATCATGAGAGCGTAATTAATTTATTTTATTGTCAGCTTTCATTGTGTGCTTGTGTCTTTATGCTCGGGCTCTCTTGCGGCCTATCTCTTGAGGAATGGTTGGTGATCTTAATTGGTGTTACCCAAACTGCATTGCATTCTTTGGAGACAAACTCTCTCTTCTTTGTACCTTTCCCGTCCCTGTGCCGTGTGCTTGACACCACCTCTGACGCCTTAAAGTGTCCTATTTAGTTACTGCAGAAGCCAAAAGGTTGAGTTGCCCCCGCACAATGACACTACCTACCTGTTGTCATCGGGACCTCCGAGCCGCCTTAGTTGGCAAGAGGCGCATACTAGAGGTGACTAGGCCATCTAGCTAACAAGGTTTGAATTTCTCTTTACCACGATAAACTCTGTTAGTCCATCTTCCAAGCTCAGTTCAGTTCAGTTCCGCTCTGTACCCCAGAGCTCTTTACCCACTGAAGATATCCTCCGAGGGGGGGCTTGTCTTGTAAGACCCAAGACCCCTCCCGTCCATCACTCATCTACATTCCAGTCAAACAGCCTGACACCACTCAGCTCTGTCAAAAAAAAGGGGATCCCAGAGACATTTCCTTATAACGGAGGCTGGGGCTGGGATTACCATTCTGCTAAAATCAGGTTTTCTGGGAAATTCTCTTTCCTGGCCTGTGAGACATTGTGCTCCGAGTCAGGCTACTCTACTCTTCTTCACCAAGCCAACCTCTTCACGATGCCTTCTTGGACTTCCAACAACGATGATAAGATGAGCAGCTGGCGGGACCAGCTCTCGCCCCGAAACCTGAGTTTCCGGGGCTTTAGAAGAGCTTCCGAGTCTGTGGCAAAAACAACCTCTTCAACCAGTAAAGATTTCGCCATGTTGCACTATCCGGACCGGCCTGCGAGGAGGATCACTGAGGCCGATATTCCCAGCGACGAAGAGTGTAAAAAGTCTCTTATCAACATGAGAAAGGCTTCTTTCGTGGAGCAAATACATCGGCGGCATGAAATTCAGCATCAGAAGCAGTTATCTCCTGTACCAGAACCGGCGCAAGAAGAGCTTTCAGCATTGAGACCGCCTCAACATGAGCAGCCTCGTATAGTACAGTCACAACCGCAGCCACCACCAGAACAACCTCGGACATTTCAACCACAGATTGAGCAGCCTCGAATGATACAGGCACCAGCGGAACATCCACGACTGGAGCATCCTCGAGCACAGCAGCCGTTGCGATTGACTTTTGGGCCATTTAATGGACAGTTTCGATCTGCCTTTGGACCACTTACACCCGCGGAAGAGGAGCCATGTCCGTTGGAAAAGGTCGACACTGTTGGGTCTACAGCAACAGCAACACCAAAAGATTCACTGCCAGTCCCCGAACCTTCTGTGGGCATTCGAAAAAGCCTCTTGATTGTTGATGATTTAAATATTGCAAGAGAGCCCTCGCATTCTGCGGTCATCAGCGAAGCCAAGACCATTAAGCTCGAACGAGTAGACAACCACGCTACACCTGGCGTCTCACCAATCTCATCTCCACGACCAAGCGATGCTTCGGCTTCGGGATGGCCCAGACGAAAACAGTCAGTTCAAATGGTCGCTATTCGTCGATCATCGCAAGATTCTCAGAAGCGCAAGCAGTCTGTTCACGCGGTCGTTGTGCGACGGCCCTCCAAGCCAACGGCAGACGCCCTCAACTCTCATCCCGTTCACGCATCTTCTACACAAGTCCATGTTCGACAAGACAGTGTTTCAGACCCGATGTGTCGAGTGTGTCATGATGGAATTGCTGAGACGTCAGGGACTTGTTCAAGCTGTGAGAATGACTCCATCACAGCCACGCCGGTCGAAATCAGTCCCAACTTCTCTCGCCTTCATCACAAACCAACTGTCAAGAAGTACAACCGTCCTCCTCCTCTGATTCCCCAGTCTCTGGACGGTATCGCCAAGCTTCATCGCCCCTCCGCTTCTCTCACCTCTGATCCTGAAGCGAATTCACTATCACCGCCGGCTTCACCAACATCGCATTGCAGCAGTCCAGCTGAGACCGTCAAGACAGTGGCGACGGGTCCTTCAGTCCCTCCGACCCCAATGTCGGCCCTCTCAACGCCTGAAGTGTTCAAGCGCTTCCAGGAAGAGGTTGAATCAAGGGCCAAGGCAGATGATAGTCCCTCATTCGATGATCCATGGATGATCAAGTCCAAGACTCCCGAGGATGATGTTTACGAAGATGACTGGGCGGATTACTACTTTGATGAGCAGAATTTCAACGACGATAAAGTCACTAATGGGCCGGCGCCTGGTGCGAATTTTGTTCCGAGTCCTGTTAACCCAGGTCCTGGGTGGATATAAGCCTTAGGAGATTGCCTGTAAAGGATTGTATCATGTATGTATTCAAAATGTTGGGTAGCGGGTTTGTTTTTCTATATCCTGGTCAAATTGCGACAAGCGTTCTTTCAATTCAATCATGAGTCTATGCTTCATAACCATCTCTTTCGTCTCTTCGTGACATCTTCTTTCATCTGATCCATCTCAACTTTCGAGTCTATGTTCTAGTCTATAGAATTTTTGTAACGGTCAAATCACTTGAATCTCCACCCTCTAATTCTATCAGCCCACCAGCTTCAATTCTCTTCTTCCACTTATTGCTCTCATATCGCGCAAAAATTATCGTCATGCGTAGTGTAACATCACTGCTCGAGTCATGCTCCTGCAGTGATTCCGCAACAGGTGTGAACGTCCAGCGGCCAAATGCCCAGTTGAGGATATATCGACCGGAGGCGCTCGGCTCTGGTGGGGGAATATCGAGATCGGAGTTTGTGGGCGTTGATGACAGTGAGACAAGGGCCTTGATGCGGTAGGCTTCGTCTTTGGGGGCGGAGGAGAGGAAGGCGATGAGCTTTTCGGTCGAAACGCGTGCTGAAGGATCGGCTTTCAGAACAACTGACAACACCTCGACTTCGCTTTGGTGGTTGTGAGAATGACCGTTTGTTGTACCATTGGAGTGGTCGTGACTGTGGCCGTTGGTCTTTTCAACATCTGCCTCTGTCAACTCCTTCGCCAAACCACCATCCACGCCAAAGATCAAGTCCATCGACACTTTGCCCTTGTCGCTCTTGACCTTGGCAACGTCAACTTCCAGATCACCGACTCGGTCGAGGCATTCGTCGTATCGCAGCATGCTGACATTTTCCCACTTGTTGAAGACAATGAGATCGGTGTAGCGCGCTTGAATGCGTGCCGTGTAGCTAGTGTCCTCATAACCCTTCCAGTTCTCGACGTCAATGACGCTGATGACACCGTCGAGGATATACTTCCCGGACTCGCGCGCAAGGCGATTGACTTCGAGAGCGAGGGTCGCGGGAAAAGCCGAGCCGCTGGTTTCAATAACGATTCGATCGGGTGTGACGGTCTTTTCTAGTTCTTCGAGCGCGGGGCCGAGTTGACCGACGAGGTTACAGCAGATGCAGCCGTTGAGGAGTTCCTGAACACCCGATATGGCAGAGTTGGCGGCGAGTTGTGAGTCGACTGCGAGATCGCCGAATTCGTTCTTGAGAAGCGCAAGCTTATATTCTGGGTTCTGGGCGCGAAGTTGAGGGATCAGGTTCAGAATCAGTGTCGTCTTACCTGACCCCAAAAACCCTGTAACGATAGTGATCGGAATTGGCGCCATCGTTGCTGTACTTTCAACAGAATTGAGGTTGAAAATAGCACATGTAGAAAAAAAGGAACGGCGTCAAAGTTTTGTTCCTGATAAAATACCTCTTGATTAGCGGAACAAACAAAAGTGATAATGTTGGGTGATCATCAGCCCATCCATTCAGAACGGTCCGATAAGATAGACTTTTGAATCGTTATCGGGCCTTATCGGAACGACCCCTCCAACTGCAACTTGACGTCACTTTATAGAGGGTGACAAGCTGAAAGAATGGACTAACGTAAGGTTTCACAGGGGTGCATTGAGGATTTGCGCCATTGCGTATGCCAATGCCGGGGATAAAGATGGAAGAACAAGGAAATGGGGTAGGGATACACAATATTTACATGCATCCTTCTCTCGTCAAGATCTCAATCGGAGCATCATCCTGCAACAGGAAATTCAAGCCGCCTAAAACGAAACAAATATGGCTTCTCCAGAATCCGGCCACAACAACAACGTCCAAGACGAGAGCTTCAAGAAGCAGCTTGACAAGGCTGCGGAGAGCACCCGTGAACTGGAGAATCAGAAACCTAATCCTGTTATCGAGAAGAGTATGCTCTACGGATACCACCTCTCTACATATATCAAATTGCTGACTTGTTGCAGTCACAGAATATGTCCCAGCTGCAGCCAAGATCCTGCCTGTTCGTCAAAGCCCGCCCAAGGAGGAAGACAAGCCACCCGGACCACCAGAGCGGCCTCATCATGATGACAAAATCGAAGACTTTGTAAGGGATCAGCACAGAAGTCAGGGCGTTGATGGAATTCTGGGCGATTCTCCCAAGGATGAATGATGGGATTCTTCAAGGTTCTTAGGGATATTGGCGCAGTATAATAGGGCGTTTGCCTACAACGTAATGAATTCATGATTCACGTGTGTTGAAGTCAAGTTTGACGTGACGACGGTGCAGTGCGACTTGTGAAGGTGTCTTGGACATAGACGCTAGCATGATCGCTAGGAACACAATCCAATAACGATCTTGAGCCTCATGAACCTAATCCTCGCAACAAGGCAAAGCTCGCTTAGATATTGATCGAGACAAAGGCCCAATAGCCGCATCTCGAGCCCCAACTTTGCATAGCGACGGAAAGTTCACGATACAGAATTTTTACAGCAGACGTCTGCCAAGTCCTCATGAGCAGCACGCGTTCATGCGGTATCATACAGCCCAGTATCAGCAGCACGAATCTTACTACAAAATCCTTTTCAGGATGATGGAATGTCCCCCCTTCTTGGCATTACACCGCCTACAGACATCGTTGCGAAACAACGACCTGACGGAGAATTTCCTATATCCAAGGGTTATAATCTACTGAGCGTTTCCCGCGATGGGAAAGGCAACGCGACACCGTGAGAGGTGACCCAGAGGTCGGGTGAAGGTCGTGGCGGCTCAGAAAACATTAAAAAAATGCTTTTTGATCTAAGGAGCAAAAGTAAAAGAGATCGGGAAAAGTGCGAGCTTATATACCCCGAGATTTTCTGAGTGGGGCTGCCGGCTTGGTTAGTCAGCAGGCGTTCTGCTCCACCAAAACTTTCAACGGCGGGTGGTTGGATAAGTAGGTAGGGAAGCGCTTACCCTATATTTAAATCAACAGCAATATTGATATTCAGGACATTGATACAGTGATAGGCATTTGAACAAGCCAAAGTCGCAATTCTTACAGCTTTCTAGCTTAGATACCCTGTAAATAACCTGTGAAAAAAAACTAAAGCATTTAAATTCTATTTCTAATGTACATGATCAAGCATCGATATGCAAATCCACCTTGACCAACACCTACTCAAAGGGGACTAAAAGTACGGTTGGAAATCTGGCTGTGTTCTGCAATGGATCTTCTACGCTGGCTCAAGCAAGTTTGTTGGCGTAGAATGCATGCACATTTTGTTGAAATGGGCCATCGACAATAACTATCTCCGGCTCATCATGGACGCCATTGCGCTTGGTGGACTAACCGTCCAAGCCGCTTCCAGATACCTGCTCCCTAGCGCTGTCGAGGTAGGCGATCTGGACCTATTGAAGTTGTTTTTTAGTTTCCCTTCACGATATTTGGAAGACACTCGCAGTAGCTATTAACAATGTCGATGGCCCCATGGTTGATCTAGGTATTGTTGAAGAATGGTGCCAACACTGCCAGATCATCCTTTGATTATGAACTGCCCATAAGACAGGCATTGAAATAAAGCAATAGTGATAGAATTGTGAGAAGTCTTCTAGAAGCCGGTGCGGACATCCGTCGCATGTCGATTTCACATTCTATTATTCTTTATGCTCGAACTACGGCATCTGCAAAGCTACTGCCAGAGGCTGGAGCCCCAGTGAACTTCGCAGGCAGAATGTTGTTAACCCCTATTCAGCAAGAAGCTATCAGAAATGATCTAGATATGGTCACCTTACTGTTGGAAGCTGGGGCAGACCCGAACTTGGTTTGCGACGGTGCCAGTGACCCGTTACCACGCAATAGCTGTGTTGCAGAGAACGGTCACATTCTTGATGGTATCTCACTTGCACTAATATCACCACTAATGTTCGCAATGGGACATGAAAACTTCGATATGGCTCGTTGTCTTCTGCATGCCGGGCCTACATCTGATGGCCCCATGGCCAGTCATCCTAAAGGGGGGAAACCCTAGACTATGTCCTAATGTCCAATGGAATACCGTCCATCTATAAATGTTGAAATGGTGGAGAGTTACTAGGTCCTGGAAAGATGCGCTTCCGCAATATACTAGACAGGTGGCTGCAGGCAAGATGTGCGAGATCTTCGAAGCACTCTCACAACCAGCAGTGAATATATACTCCTTTGCGCGTGACTAGCATCTTGATGGAACGCCACTACAAACTGCAGTGGAGATCAATGACTATGGACTCGTCTATGCACTCACAGAAGATAGGGTTGACGTGAACAAACACCATGCTCTTACCCGGTCTCACCAGCTTCATAGACGGCGTCACTAAAAGGCAACAATAGCCTGTTCAGACTGCTAGTGCAGCGAGGAGGTGACATTCATGCTCAAACTGCAGCAGGAGGACTCACTTGCCTACAGGCTGCAGCGATGTTAGGAAGCCAAGAACTCGTTGAGCTACTTTTACAAATGGGTGCCCGAGTCGACGACTACCAGATTGGAAATGACACGACCGTTCTCCAAGCAGCTGTCCTAAGTGGCAGTATAGGAACTGTGCGGGCAGTTCTCCATGCTGGAGCAGACGTCAACGACAGCCGAGGTGTCTGCTCTGCCCTTTACCACGCCGCCTGCGGGCAAGATCTTGAAATGTGTGCTTTTCTCTTACGCAGTGGTGCTTTGGCAGACCAAGAGAACAGAGACAGCCCACTAATTGCTGCAATATTTCGAGACTCGCACGAGATGGCAAACCTTCTCTTGGAAGCCCGAGGCAATCCCAACAGTTGTACTCGATTATTACACCGCAAATAGAGCGAGTCAAGCATGCCACATATTCATTATAAAGAAGAAGGCGAAAACGACGTACAGTTATGGACTCCGCTCGCAGCTGCTTGTTACTGGAGTGACATCGCCATGATTACGCTGCTTTTACAGCATGGAGCTAAACTGCACAAAGGGGTGGAATTTCAGTTCTCTCCCGTCGAGGCTTCAATTTGCCGAAATGACTTCAGTTACCACATTTTTCAGTTTGTAATTTACCCAAGAGCGAGGAATCTAGGAGGTCTAAGCTGGGATGATCGGGAATCACTGGTCAGTTGTGTAGTGCCGACGAACGTGCCATGCGAAGTTGTTCAACAGATGGTTGCTGTTGGCGGGAACAATTAGAGGGAGGTTGGACACGGTACTATAGACTGGCTCAGAGAAGGCGGCTAGGATACTGTCTCCGGTAACACTTAGCAGCCTCATGCAATTACGCGATATCGTACAATAAATTTTCACAAAAAGGGATTGAGTTAGATGTCGCGCTCCATATTCGAGCATAGTTCTAGCTAAGTGCGGTATCAATGTAAAAGCATGGACTAGGAACGGAAGAATAGAATTCCTAGTAATCTATGGTTTCCTAAGCCCCTTACCCAACAACTCTTTCCCGACTTCTAAAATGAGCTTTTCATCTGGGAATTTGGACGTTTTGCCAAGGATGTTGTCTCCTGCACCCACTGTCTGAAGCAGATCCGGGAGATCGCCATCAAGTGGTGTACCGTAAACTAAGTGACCCAGGGCGAGAAGCATTCCATGCAACGCCTCTGCTGACTTTTCTTCCAAGGCTATAGCCTCGACTACTGACGCAGCAAGCTCGATTTCGTCATCCCCTGAAAGAGTAGATTTTGACTCCTGTCTTGCCCGGCGGTTTGCCACTGACAAGTTGAAGAGAAGGGAAGAACCAGCAACTCGCACGTTGTTATGGCTCTCGTCAAGGAAACTCGAAGAGACGAGAAGAATGACCGCAGCACGTAACGAGTTGTCTTGCATGATTTCGTCAGAAAATAGGGGCGTCGAGAAGAAGTTGCAGGCCATCTGGAGCGTGACCAGGCGAAGGGCATAAGGGCATCCCGATTGTTGATTAACAAAATCCAGCACAGTCCGGACTGTCTCATGGTTCTTTTCTTCGGCAAAGTATCCACTGACTCTAGGATCAGAAAGAGCGCATCTAAATAAGTCAACGATAGTGAAAAGAATATCAACGGAGAGTGTCGTGACTGAATCCCTGACAAGGCTCGAAAGGTGGTTCATCTCAGGAATGACTGCACTTGAAGGACCATCCTTTGCCCGATCCTCGAGGTATTTCTTGAGAGCCTGTACCTCTGGCTTCCTAGCAACTTCGTCACCCATCTTAACCAGGAGTTTGTCCAGCGGAGGGACCTTTGCATAAAGAACAGGCTTCACATGGAGATTGGCAAAGGTAGGTAGTCGGAGTCTCTCATGAGGATGAACAGGATGTGCCATTTGCACTAGAAGCTGGACATTTCCTCGAAGGGCAGCTGGATCAGCCCCTGACCACCTGTTTTCCTCCTCACCACGTAGAAATGTCACGATGGTTGGTGTCGCTCTGATAGAATATCGGCTTCCAATTTCGTGGGCCTGGGGCTGTGCAATGTCGACCTTGATCAGTGTGGCTTTCTCCCCAACTTCTTCCGCAAGTTCGTCGTAGATTGGGTAGAGGACCTTGCAAGGTGGGCATGTAGCTGAGGTGAAGAAGACGACCGCACATGAATTCTTTGCCCCGTTCATCAAACGATCGAACTCGACAGAATTGGAAACAATCTTGACGCCATGTTTCGGAGCACTTGGCGTCTGAGCGCTCTGTTGGAGTCCGAGGATAGAGCCATTCTGTCTCCCGGCATTGATCCCTTGAGTAAGCTGAGGAAGAAGCATACGACCCATGGGTGAGTCGAGAACAGCCTGTGGCATTTTGACAATGTGCTCTGGAATACCTTTTCCTAATAGAAAGTTTGCGAACGAATCACTGAAATTATTACAGTTGTGATGAAAGAGGTCATAGGCCTGTTGATCGTTAGACAAAGCAAGCAAAACATGTGGCAAGGGCATTACCTCTAGTGTGAAGATCGGGCGTAGAGAGTCGAGAAACTCTTCTATTACATCCATAGGCAGATTCGTTGTGCCGAGATGGATCTTCTCTAAGGGCTGTCCAAGGTGTGATGAGCCCGGTCTGATTGCGATAATGCCTCCATCATAGACATACTCTTTGCCGTTGAGTTCTATAGAGGTGTGATAGATGGCATCGAGCTGAAAGCCCAGAAGACCCATGGACATTTGGCGTGCCATGCCTCGTGAGAGGTCATAGACAAAGAGTTGGACGTCCATCTTTTGTCTATTGAGAGAAACTTGGTTTTCTTGGCCGATAAGGATCGCAGAGATTTATTCACGGAGGTATTTATGGCTTTATGAAGGGTTGAGCAGAGCTTTGGTAGTGAAGGTTGTGGTTGTTGAGTTGAGCAGGTCGAGTTTTAGGATTCTAGGAGTTGAAGTGCAAGTATGAAAGAATACTATAGGTAGTAGGCAGGCAACATTGCGTCGACCTCACTTGAAACTGGAACATTCTAAAGGCGCTGACGGAGAGAGTTCTACCTAGAAAAGAGGCGCAGTTGAGTCTATATTCTAGAGTCATGGCATAGCCAGAAATAATGGATCGAGCCAGGACACTATTAACGAGAATTAAATAGCTAAAGAGTTATAACTATCTCGTTGGCATCTTTCACATAGTTACTGTTCAAACTTGATAACATCGAAAGTCGCATATTGACCATTGGTGGGGCATCTAAAATTAGCGTTTCGTTCTCTCCCCTGGGATTCAGGGGCTTTTCGCATGTCTCCCCTAAAAGTTGATCTTCCAAGGTTCCAAGCCCCTGACAGATGCGCCAGCTGGACGGGCACTATCGCTATGGCCGTGGAGGTGCGTGTGGAACCTCGATTTTTAAGCATGCAGATTGGCTGTACCACGCAAACCAAACCATTTCCGTATCTCACGAAAACTATCTTTGCCCCCCCTTTCTCACTGTATCCGTGTTAACTTATCGGTCTGCAACTGGAAAAGAGAGAGAGACAGAGAGCCAGCTTGTCAACAGCCAACAACCAAAATCTCATCTCCCTTTTAATTTATTCCTTTTTTTTTTCGCCACGCTCCAATCCCAACCCAACCCAACCCTCGTTTCGAAGTGAACCACTCCCTCCCTCCCTAGAATAATCCGATGGTCGACCGAGTCCAGTCCCTTCTTTAAATAGACAGCCCCCGACACTACAATCTTATCTCCCTTTCTTGCGAGACCCGCGCTCATGAGAACACCCACATCGCCGCCCTCATCAAAGTTGCCCGTCTTCGACCCTCACGAGAAACCAGACCGATACAAGTTTAAGCCCAAGAGGCAAGGCATTATTGGCAGGATGAAGGAGTCTTGGATGACACAGTCCCAGCGGACGAGGTGGATTAAGACTGCCGCCATCGTTTTTGCGATTGTTACCCTCTTCTACTTTATCTCCCCTAAGGGTGTTGAAGTGTATCACGAAGGTACGCCTAGTGGAGGTAGTAGCAGCAGTCGATCGAGAGTCCGAATCGCATTGTGCTAACAAGAAGCAGTCACTCACCCTGCGCAGGGCAACAATGGCCAATCCCCCTCAGATTCTTCCTACGGTACCGATCGATGCACGAAGTCTTACTCCAAGGACAAGCCCATCGTCCAGTATGTTCTCATGATCGATGCCGGCAGCACTGGTTCGCGAATCCACGTCTACAAGTTCAACAACTGTGGTGATACACCCGAGCTTGAGCACGAGGAGTTCAAGATGACCGAGAAGGAAGTCGGTGGCCTCAGCAAGTATAACGGCGACCCTGTGGCCGCTGCCAAGAGTCTTGACCCCCTCATGAAGGTCGCTATGGACACCGTTCCCAACGCCCTCAAGGGCTGCACTCCCGTCGCTGTCAAGGCCACCGCTGGTCTTCGAATGATCGGCAAGGAAGCTTCCGACGCTATTCTTGCTGAAGTCCGACGACACCTCGAGCAGGATTACCCCTTCCCTGTCGTTGACAAGGAGAACGAAGGTGTTGTTATCATGGACGGTTCTCTCGAGGGTGTTTATGCTTGGATCACCACTAACTACCTTCTCGGCAAGATTGGTGGTCCCGATAAGAGCGAGACTGCCGCCGTCTTTGATCTTGGCGGTGGTTCTACTCAGATCGTTTTCGAGCCCACTTTCAAGGGTGCCGCTCACGGCGGAATGCCCGAGAAGCTTGCTGAAGGTGACCACAAGTACGATCTCGACTTCGGCGGCCATCATTTCGAGCTCTACCAGCACTCTCACTTGGGCTACGGTCTTATGGCTGCCCGCAAGGCCATCCATGGCGCTCTCATCAAGGATATCGAGTCAAAGAATACCGACAAGGCCTGGGTCAAGCAACCCATCGTTAACCCTTGTATTGCCCCGGGTATGAACAAGACTGTCGAGGTTACTCTTGATGGCAGTGAGGAGCCTGTTGAAGTTACCTTTGTTGGTCCCTCGCAGCCTGCTCCCGCTCAGTGCCGAAACCTCGCTGAGAAGATTCTCAACAAGGATGAGAAGTGCAAGCTCGCTCCCTGCTCTTTCAACGGCATTCACCAGCCCCTGCTTTCCAAGACCTTCACCAAGGAGGATGTCTACATCTTCTCCTACTTCTTCGACCGCACCAAGCCCCTCGGTATGCCTGACTCCTTCACTCTTCGTGAGATGCACGATCTTACCCAGACTGTCTGCACGGGCAAGTCTGGTTGGGACGTTTTCACCACCATCCCTGATGCTATGCCTGAGCTGGACGGTCGACCTGAGTGGTGCCTGGACCTCAACTTCATGATGGCCCTTCTCCACAGTGGGTATGAAATGCCCATTGACCGTGAGGTCAAGATCGCCAAGAAGATCAAGGGCAACGAGCTCGGCTGGTGCCTCGGCGCCAGGTAAGATTCTACGATTTCTTCTGTTTTTTGTCCCTTACTAATGATATCCCAGTTTGCCTCTTCTTGCTGGTGGCTCCGGCTGGTCTTGCAAGGTCAACCAGATTGCTTAAGTTATACCATAGGATATTAGGCGTTGAAAGGAGATGTATGTTGGCTTTTGCTTTTACTACTAGACCGATCCTTTTGGAACGGCAGTGACATTGGGATATGGCAAAATCACGCTACGGACCATCGGCATCACGAACAAAAGATGAACGAGATTATACGTCATGGGTGGCTTCATGGGGGAACTGGAGTCCTCGACTTGTCATGACGTGTAGAATATTATAGAATTAATTAATACAAGGTACCGACCTTAGACCGGCGCGGTCACCATGCCCAAGACATCTTCAATCACATCCTCTGGACCGATATCTTCTAACAGGGCTTCTACTGCTTCAAGTCTACTCCCCCATTGCATGCTCCTCTCCTTTTCAGGGCGAGTCAGCTGTACTCGGTGCAAGTACACCTTGCGGGCAGCGAGGCCAACCAAAGCAGGTGTTACAAAGTCTAGACGATGCAAAGCAGCCAAACAACGCATGAGTTGACCAAAGTGCTTTGTGGCTGTGGGACTGATACCCCCAGCAACAGCTCGGTGCATTCGAAGGAATGAGATGATGTTCATCTGGTAGCGGATGATCTCGACATCTACTTGTGCCTCTTTACTGAGTGTACCAAGATAACTGATATCCTATTAAATAGTCAATGGCTGGACAGAAATTGAGCCAGGGTAACCTACGCTTTCGACAATCAGGGGCGGGTCTGAGCTGGGTTCCTCTCCAGGACCCCTTTTCACAACACTACCCGTGGAGGCAGTATCGGCATCATTGCCGCCATCTGCCTCTTCCAAGTTGACGAATCCATCTTCGGGATTATGCCAATAGGCTATATATAAGAAATCATTCAGGTGCGCCGTCACACGAGCTTCGCCTCCACTAGCTGCCTCTAGGACCGGAATAAAAACGAATTGTTTCGGAGCTGTCTGAACAGAAGTTCGAGTAAAGATCCGACGAGTACGTAAAAGTTCCAGCGCCTGGATCTGTACAGCTTGTGGTGCTCGATTAAGATTCTTTGCGAAAACCACGTTGGCAATTCGAGACGCAAACGCACCACTGGGCGTTAGAGGACTGAGGGGCGTGCGCGGATGCGACGTTGATGGCCTCGATGTAAAGTATGAATCCGGATGGCGCGATGCTGTCGGAGAGTGACTAGATGGAGAAGCCGCATTGCCTAGAAGAAGAGCAGACGCGAAGTCTTCAAGCGTCGTGGAGGGAGTGCAATCGATCACGACCCAAGTGAGACCGAATGTCTTTGTAGCTACAAGCTGTAGCTCCTGAATCAAGTCGTCGATGGCATCGGATGGTGTGCTGACAAGACAGTGTTCGCGACTAATTAGACAAAGGAGTAAGGCCAGCTCGAGATCACTCAGAGCGTGGACCTTGTCGAGAAGGCCATCATCCGCCATAATTCAGCCGTCTCAGCCTCGTTGGCACGTCCATGAGGCTTTGCGTACCTGATAATGAAGGTTGATCCCTACTAGAACGTTCTTGTGAAAGCTAGGTAGTCTTCGGAAGCTTAATGTTGCATGATAGAGGTGCATATGATGTCACGTGGAGTTGCACAAACCCAAGGCTTGCTACCCCCACTTTCCTGAGTTATGCATACCGCTAAGCTGAACTCGGACTAGCCCCTAAAATCACCTCGAGCGACGGGCAAGGCTGCGACATTGGTACCTCCACCCACTGTCATCTGCCGCTGCCATCTCCAAAACACCAACCCTTTACGAACCCGGTTCTCGACGATCGAATTTAAGTTCCAGATCGGCCACAGCAGCAGAAGTCTTGCTTCAAATCGAAGGCAGCCCACGAGCCGAGGAACAGAGAAATCGAGGCTATCAAGTTGAAGGCGCTTCGATCATTGCGGCTGGAACGCACGAGATAACGTCATTGAGCAACGCTTCTCGTCCCGAAACAATATTTCACCATGTCTTCACGAAAGAAGGTCCTTCTCAAGGTGCGAGACGATGGAAACCACGCCAGAACTTGTCCAGAACCCCAAGTATTGACACGAATGTGAAAATAGGTTATCATCCTGGGCGATAGCGGTGTTGGCAAGACCAGCTTGATGAACCAATATGTACGCATCTTCAACCAATATCGATGAAAGGTGTAACAAGACTGACGGCGATCTTGCGATTACAGGTCAACAAGAAGTTTAGCGCGAGCTACAAGGCCACTATCGGGGCCGACTTTCTAACCCGAGAGGTCCTCGTCGACGATCGACAAGTTACCATGCAGGTAGGACACGGACACAAGATCGCACCTTGAGGGACATTAGACTGACTCTTCTTGGGTAGCTCTGGGATACGGCCGGACAAGAACGTTTTCAATCCCTCGGCGTGGCGTTCTACCGAGGTGCTGATTGCTGTGTTTTGGTCTACGACGTGAACAATGCCAAGAGTTTCGAGGCACTGGACAGCTGGAGAGATGAATTCCTCATCCAGGCTTCTCCTCGGGACCCCCCCAATTTCCCATTCGTTAGTGGCTCTAAGCTTGAAAGAAGGAAGCGTGCTGATGCAGTTATTAGGTGGTGCTTGGAAACAAGATTGATGTTGAGGAGAGCAAGCGTGTGGTGAGTAAGCAGAAAGGATTGGTGATCACGATCTAACATTACCAAAGATTTCCAACAAGCGCGCCATGACATTCTGCCAGTCCAAGGGTGATATTCCCTACTTTGAGACAAGTGCCAAGGAGGCCATCAACATCGACCAGGCTTTTGAAGGTAAGATTCTATGTTCTGACACCTTGACGAAGCTAATGATTCGCAGTGATTGCTCGCAACGCTCTCGCCCAAGAAGAGTCTGAAGAATTCAGCGGCGACTTTGATGACCCGATCAACATCCACATCGAGAATGACCGTGATGGCTGCGCTTGTTAAAGGATGACATGGGCAGATGTTGATTGGGTGTGGGGATGTTTGTGATTGTGTTGAGTGACGAGGATGGTAGCTATCCTCGGTGGTGGATTATTGACGTTGCCTGGATGTATCATAAAGAGGCAGCTGGGTTTAGTCTTCTTTTTCTTATTTCTCTTTGGTGTTTATACATGGATGCGACTTGTTCTGCCTTTTGAATGCGTCAGCATTTTCTTAAGTGTGATATGATGTCGATATGAGCTGTGTTTGAGTCTTAATGCGTCAGCTGCTAGAGTCTCGAGGCAATGCCTAGGCTTTAGTGGAAGATACATCTAATCAGGCCATATTAGATTATAAATCGAGCCATTATCAACATTGTACATCAATTGAGTCGCCTCTAACCGGGGAAGCTCGAGTCAGCTAGCAGAGCTCCTCGGCTTAGACCCACATCTGTCCGAGGCTGTGGAGGCTTCCAATGGCAGCAGTTGTACCCCGGATTTCCAAAATATCCACTTGGAGAAGCGCGAGCTGTGAGTGGCCAAGATGTACAGTCAGCAGCCGCGAACCTCGGCTCCGTTGCTGGACATTCGACGATGTGCGGAGAAGTTGGAGCTTGAGACAAACCTGGGGTAGAATTATTTGCAGTAACTTAACTTGTACTTTATTTCTTCATATCTTGACTTGATTCCTCTCTTCTTCCTTATATTATCTCGCTGTCTTGTCTTATCACTGTTGGTGTGATACATCATCCATTTTGCTTGTGATACTACATTCCCTTATTCCATCCACCCATATCACAGTCTTTCCTCAGTTGACTATACAACATTACGATGTCGGCGAGAATCCCCCTCATTGTGAGAAACTCCATCCTAGCTTCACCTAAGAGAATAGTGACACTAACACTGATAATACAGGCTGTCAATCGCGTCAGCGATGCCGCCAAGAAGCAGCTTGACCTTGTCGCCAAGTTCGTCGAGGAAGAATGTATCCCGTTAGTTTCCCCTTTCCACACAGCGCTACGGTATCTCTAATTCTTACTAGCGCCGACCCTGTTGTAGAGGCTCAAGCTGGCGAGGGTGATGCTCGTTGGGAGGGCCACCCTTCCATCATCGAGGATCTTAAGGCCAAGGCCCGAAAGCTCGGTCTCTGGAACATGTTCCTCCCCAAGGGCCACTACAAGGAGTCTCCCGGCTACACCAACCTCGAGTATGGACTTATGGCTGAGTGGCTCGGCCGCTCGCACGTTGCTTCCGAGGCGTGCAACTGCTCAGCTCCTGACACAGGCAACATGGAAGTGTTGGCCAAGTATGGTAACGATGCTCAAAAGGAGCAGTGGTTGAAGCCTCTCATGGATGGCAAGATCCGTTCCGCTTTCCTCATGACAGAGCCTCAAATTGCTTCGTCTGATGCGACAAACATTGAGATGGATATCCGTCGCGAGGGTAACGAGTACGTTCTCAATGGCCAGAAGTGGTGGTCCAGCGGTGCTGGTGACCCACGATGCAAGATTTATATCGTTATGGGTAAGACAGATGCCAACAACAAGGACACTTATCGTCAACAGTCGGTCGTTCTGGTGCCCGCCGGTACACCCGGTATTACCATCGACCGCATGCTCAAGGTCTACGGATTCGACGATGCCCCTCACGGCCATGGACACATCACCTTCAAGAACGTCAGAGTTCCTGTCTCTAACCTGGTCCTCGGCGAGGGGCGAGGATTTGAGATTATTCAGGGTCGCCTTGGACCTGGCCGTATTCACCATGCCATGCGCAGCATTGGCGCTGTAAGTCTACCATGATATATCTTAGTCTGAACCAGCATTTAACAATATGTAGGCTGAGCGTGCTCTTGACTGGATGCTGCTCCGCGTCAACGATGAGTCAAAGAAGCCATTTGGCAAACTTCTCCGCGAACATGGTGTCATCCTCGAATGGATTGCCAAGTCCCGTATTGAAATCGACGCCGCACGCCTGATCGTTCTCAATGCCGCTATCAAGATGGACGACCTAGGTCCCAAAAAGGCCCTCAAGGAGATCGCACAAGCCAAGGTCCTCATTCCCCAGACAGCTCTCAATGTCATCGACCGTGCGGTTCAGGCCTACGGAGGTGCTGGTGTCTCCCAGGATACACCCCTGGCATACATGTGGGCAGGTATCCGCACACTGCGCCTTGCCGACGGACCTGATGAGGTGCATCTGCAGCAGCTGGGACGCAATGAGAACAAGCGCAGTGGCGAGGCGACAGCGACCATTCAGAGACAGAGGGCTAAGACTGAGGAGTTGTTGAAGCAATACGGTGTTGAGAGGCTTCAGCCTGGTGCCAGAATAAAGCACAATGCTAAGCTGTAGGTTTTGGTTGTCACAGCGCAGAGTGGCGTGGTAGCATGTTGTTGGTTGTTTGTTTGATAATGGCCGAAGGGTGGCCGCATAACTAGTTAGTTGAATATCTAAATTATTCTATTGTTAAATACGGCATAGCTATTCCTTATCTGCTCGTAGAATATGAACTTTTGGTTGGATATCCAGACTGTTCTCTTCCCGCCGGTGTCTGAAGTAGGGAACCTAGAGCTTCTTGGGGCAATTATTGGCATTGATTTCATCCATAACACCAATATTAAGGGCATAGTTCACACATTTCCCGAGAATCCTCCGTCAACAGTGACACCTGATTACGCTTGTAGTCTCAAGTGTGATATGCCATATCGCACTTCTATTATACCTAGAACAACGAACGGGCTATACATAGTTAAAAAGTTGTTTCAAAGGTCCCAGTGTCTTTGAGTTTTCATTGGGTGTCGTAGAAATATCATGCATTACCTCTTTTCTTGTCTTAATGAGTCAACATCTAACTAAATCCCTGAGAGATTTTTCTATACACATGCATGTAAGTCATGCCATTCCATTACCCCAGTGATGGTGCGTCGTTCACGACAAGCAAGCGTAAAACACAGGCCTCAGCGTGCCATTTCTCACAGTGGAGTCCCCTGTAACGGACCATTCCAGGCCTCTATCGCCCGCTAAAACACGGAAATAATCAACGTCATCGAGTCCCTGCTGCCCAATATCCTTGCATTTTTCTTTAATTGCCTGTTGCCCCGTCAACAGAGGGTAACGTTTACTTTGCCTGCTAATTCTCTACTGCTTGTGCATGGACTGTACCTATTTCATACAAGGGCATTCTATCTTTTCATTAAAGAAACCCAACATCCATCTCAACTGTTTTCCTTCATACACAAACAAAGAACGTTAACACAAATCAACTTCTACTCTGTCTACACTCGACCATTACTCTCTCACACGTCTACTTTCTTCTCACAACACTTTCATCATGTCAGCCAAGGTTCTCGCCGATAAGGACGTCAACGCTCCCATGATTGAGCAGCCAGTTACCAAAGACGTGAAGAGCATGGAGTATCATCGCCAGGTCCTCCAGTCCAAGATGGCTGAGGAAGAGACGTGAGTGATAGTGAACTGCCCCAACCCAGTGTCAGTCTAACCTTTAAGCAGTGCCAACAAGTACGTCTCGCCTTCAGACAACATCATGAGCCCTTGCTCTGCAAAGATCAATGCTCTACGAAACAAGCACGCCAGCAAGTTCGTCGTTCTTTCTCTTCTCTAACAATAACAATGAGCTAACATCTTCGCCAGGGCTAAGCCTAAGTCCTTGTTCGCCCAAGCGAGCGCTAAGAAACTCCAGGGTGACAATCCCTTGGGGGCAAAGCCAGCACCAGCCAAGGCCGGTTTCCAGCTATAAGAGGATCAACAATACCTCTTCTTTCCGGATAAAACATGTCCACATTTCATGGATACGGCTTTTGCTTTTACTTTTGCTGGCTATCGACTACTAGCCAATGGTGTTTATTAAACCGCTGGAGGTCAGGTAAAGGGCGTTAGGGGTTCACTTGACATACACATACACACATTGTATTGGTGATAATTACAGACTACGGAAACTTTGGCTTGGTATTATGATGCGATGACAGGGTTTGGCTTGCCTTTCTTTTCTGGTGGCCGGTTTATGTACAGTTTTCAAACAATGAAACATGTCTTTGAGTTCTAAACTTGAACGGATAAAACCGAGTGTGGTAGTGATTTTTTATTTTATTTTTTATTTGGCTTTAAGAAGCTTGCACACGCATCTAAGCCTTCCAAGCACTGACGATATACACTACATCTTCATCCGCAACAGGGTGTGCCAGACCAACTCTTTGAGGAACATGTCTTGCACTAGCACCCCATACCAGCGCATACTTGAACGTGTCCTTCAGAGTCCTGTGAATGCGATCACAGACATCCTCGATTGTGCTGTTACTGCGCACAATCAACGCCTCACCAAAGTCTGGTTCGGCACCCTTGCGTTTGGTGTAGATACGGATCAGCTTGAGCTCTTTCCAACATCTGTCCACAACATCCTGGATACCCAGGTCCAGCTCACAACTCATGACAACGGTATGATCCTCGCGTGCTAGCTGATCCAAGAAGTCGAGCGAGACACTGTCAATCTTGTTGTAGACGTATAGACACTTGATGTACTTTCGATGGTCCTTCATGATAACATCAATGAAGTCATCGACTGTAGCGTTCTCATCACGAACAAGAACCTCACAATTCAGAATCTTGTAGTCGCGCAGGATGTTGTAAAGCATCTTCTCGTCCAAGTTCTTGGGAGGCGACTGGAATGTGATTTTCATGCCACCGGCTGTCTTGACCTTGAGGTAAATGTTGCTAAAGTCTCGTATTAATAGCAACTCAAACTTGTCTCAGTTGAACTTACGGCGGTTCTCGGTTCAGGCGGATGCCGACAGCTTCCAATTCAGCCTCGAGCAATGCTCTTTGTTCGGCTTTCTTGGTAGCGTCAAGAACCATTAGAATAAGGTCACTGGTCTTGGCGGCTGAGATAACTTGTCTTCCTCGACCCTTGCCTTCAGAAGCACCCTCGATAATACCGGGAAGATCGAGTAGCTGAATCTCAGCACCGCCATACTCGAGCACACCGGGAATGGCTGTCAAGGTTGTGAAAGCATAAGAAGCAACTTCGGACCGCGTCTTGGTGACTTTCGATAAGAACGTCGATTTTCCTACTGATGGGAAACCAACAAGAGCAATTCGCGCATCACCACTTTTGCTGACATCGAAACCTGAACCACCACCGCCGCCAGCTCCAGGACCAGGCTCTAGAAGCTGTGCCCTTAGTCGAGCGAGTTTTCTAGTATAATTAGTATAAATCTCTCTTAAGTCCACAGTCCTGTAGCCATGGCATGCCAAACCAACCCTTTTAATAGACCCAAATGATATTCTGGGTGTCGTTAATATTGCAACATTCAAATACTGTTTTTATGACAACATACCAGTCGCCTTGTTCTCTACAAAGATATTAGTTAATATTCGCAAGCCTTGTGAAGTCCCGGAAATGATGCGCTATTCCACCAACTTGTCGCTACTTTAATTTCACCCGAAGCCAACTGTTTAGGTCTCGTCTTTGGGCACAGTGCAGCAATTGTGCAAAAAAGGGACATAACGCCAGGTTTTCTAAGATCATAGATTTACTCACTTTGTGTTTTCTTCATCTCCTCCTCAATCCTGATATCATGTCAGTAGTGCCCCGCCACTGTTTTGAAGACTGAGCTTACTCCTTGATCTTCTCCGTAATGTTCACCATATTGGCGGTGCTTTGAGACGGCTTTGCGTCTCTAGAAACAGTTCAATAAGGAAAAGGCAATCAGCAGAAAGAATAACCCGAATCCTGGGCTCCAGATCAAGATCTAAATCATGAGTGGGGGGTTGAGAGAGGGCCTGATGAAGTCGTGGCAGAATTCGAACGAACAAGCTCCACAGGTACGGGAGGTCAGTCTCACCGCCTTCCGTTTCTGACACTTTATTCCTCCCCAGAAATGGACTTTTATAGCCTTGCATCATCAGCACCTACAGGCTTGTCGCGTTGCCATCACAACAACTTCTCAGGATCCATCTTCCGCATTCGTTGCAATGGCCGATACAGCAGAACAAATCGAAGCGGCGCCGGTCGTCGAGCAAGAAGGGCAGGATATGGCGGTAGCGACCACGAATACCGAGGTTGCAGCACCAACTGGAAAGAAAGTCGTCAAGAAGATCATTCGCAAGAAGAAGCGACCTGCGCGCGCCCAAGTCGATCCCGATTTCGTCACATCAGAACCCCCTCCTCAGACCGGCACAATCTTCAATATTTGGTATAACAAGTGGTCTGGTGGTGATCGAGAAGACAAGTACTTATCGAAGACCAAAGCGAAGGGTCGTTGCAATGTTGCCAAGGACAGCGGATATACCAAGGCCGACACTATGCCTGGAAGCTACTTCTGTTTGCGCTTTGCGCGCGGCGTTTGTCCAAAAGGTCAAGACTGTGAATATCTTCACAGGCTACCTGGACCATACGATCACTTCAACCCCAATGTCGACTGCTTTGGACGCGACAAGTTTTCCGACTACCGAGACGACATGGGTGGTGTCGGAAGTTTTATGAGGCAGAACAGAACAGTCTACGTTGGAAGAATTCACGTCACAGACGATATCGAAGAGATTGTGGCGCGACACTTTGCAGAATGGGGCCCTGTTGAGCGCAGTAAGTTCCAGTTTCACCATCCCCATTGACTTGTTGCTAACCATTACAGTTCGTGTTCTCAACACCCGAGGTGTCGCGTTTATCACATACGTCAACCAAGCCAATGCCGAATTTGCCAAAGAGGCCATGGCGCATCAGTCTCTCGACCACGAAGAAGTGCTCAATGTTCGTTGGGCAACAGCCGATCCCAACCCTATGGCGCAAGCTCGAGAAGCGCGCAACATCGAGGAGCAAGCTGCTGAGGCTATTCGAAGAGCCCTTCCTGCAGAATTCGTTGCTGAAATTGAAGGTCGAGATCCCGAAGCTAGAAAGCGACGGAAGATCGAAAGCAGCTATGGTCTTGAGGGATACGAAGCGCCCGATGAAATCCACTTTGCCCGGGGTACTCAGGCAGTCAACCCCCTGGGCCGAGAAGGGTTTGAAGTGGAATATCAGGAACGGCCAATGATTGAAAACGGAGAGTCAGGCGAACCACCGGCTCAAGTTGAGGAGCAACAGCCTCAAACTCAACAAGAGACTGGTGGCATCTTCTCAGGCAGCACCCTCGCGGCTCTTAACAAGGCCAAGGTCTCGGTGGCATCAAAGCCGAAAGCAACGGCTACAACAGGACCTTTGGTGGCATACGGCAGTGACAGCGACAGCGATGATGAATAGGGACAAGGCGTTTGATTGATGTTTAGAAATGCATAGATATTTTGTATTACAATAATGATACCACAAGCAGCATATGACATCAGCTGTTGAAAATTCTAGAGTACAATGTCTCATGCCGTCCAATCCATAAATCCATATGTGGCACTGTTTGCCCAGCCTCGTCAACCGGAGTATTCCACTCTCGATCGATCATATCGTCGATCATCCTTTGTACTTGCTGCCCAGCCAATACCTTTTGCGCCTGATAGGGACCAAACACGCTTGCTCTCACCGCAGCAGATATCAATGCCTTAACATGACTGAGCATGAAAACATATGCTGTCTGTCGCAAACCCAGTCCAACAAGAGCGCATATCGCTCCAAACAGCGGCGCCAGATGCGCAGAGACAAGGGGCACTTCCTTCTGACTTTCGCGTCTTAACAGCACTGCAAATTCCCTCAACGGCTGTCCATCAACATCTGGACAGCTGGCACGGAACGACCGCTCCCAGATTCCTAGTAGTGCACGACCCTGCGCAACGCTCGCACGCCGACCAACAGTACAAATGATAGCAGCGTCGAGCTGATCATCTAACTGAGGGAGAGACTCTGGGTTGCGGTGCGCAGCTAGGACAAAGGGTAGTGTTGTCGCGGCGAACGATGAAAGCGATGAAGGAAGAAAGGAGGCAAACGATGCCGAAGCACGCGGTTCGTGAGCAAGATAAGATTCGAGACCACTGCTAAACGCAAACGAGCCTAATGGAAGTGCCGAGTCTGAGAGAAGAAGTAGAAAATGAGTTGTCGAGGGGAGATGAGCTATGAGGCGTGAGTTATGGTCCTTATCTATAGGTTGAGATGAGTCTTACGCTCTGTAGCCGTTGACACGGGTGGCGAAGGCAGGACTTTGTTCAGACGCGCTTTGGCATCCTGAAGACGCTTCTCTAATTCATGGATCTCATCTTGAATAACATTGGCCGTATTCGGTGCCTGAATTTGTGAAGGCATCATGAGTTTAGATATTTTTAGAGGTTATGTTGAGCATCAAAATAGCTCGTTCAGAGATAAGACCATCGAGGTTTAAAAAAACTACTACTTATCAAACCATGACAACTATCATCATGTAAATCCAACAATAAGAATTTCTTCTAGGAAAACCTCCTAAACTCCATGCGAATGCCAATCCAATTCGGGTTTTTTGACTGGAAGACAAACAATTGTCAATAGTCAGGGTATTCCACCTCACTTACTCATATCACACCCAAGGTATCCATCGTATGTACATTATCATTCTCAAGGTCGGACATTCTCCTTATCATATGCCTTCCTTCCACGCGCTCGTTTCTTCTCTGCCATTCTTTGTTCAATTCTCGCAATCGCAGCAGCTCTACGCTCAGGCGGCAGCACGCTCTTTGGCGCGTTGGCCATCACTGCGTTGTTGTTGGGATCTGGGCCCCCTACACGCGCATAGTGGTCGTGTAGTAAGTCGATTCTTTCTACAGGTTTCTCGGCAGATGCAATGCGTTTCGAGCGAGCGATTGACTTGGCCAGCGCGGGCAGGTCAGGCGCGGCGATGTCTTCCAGGCCAGGTCGGCCGGGAGTCGCACCCCCATTCTCAATCCGCTTGGTGATTTCTTCGCCAAGATATGCTCTATTTCTTGGTGATCGCGGGACAAATGGCTGCCATCTAGGCCGGCCAATGTCTGGCTTATCACCAAGACTTGACGATACTGGCTTTGACGTGCCGATATCCAATCTGGTAACCTTTGGCACAGCGTCTTGGTGAAACTTTTGGCGTAATGAGGGCACGTTTGGGTCTGTCGCCTTAAGCTCCATGGTGTCATTTCCAAGCTCCGTCAAGTCAAAGCTTCGTCGTTCCATATTGTGCCTTCGATTCTTAGTACTGTCATCCACACCGATGTTTCTGGGCTTTGAGGGTTCGTCTGCCAGACGCCCCGCGTCTGTCTGAACATGCCAGCTCTTAGGCCGAGTTGCGTTGTCGTTCTGCTCAGGAGCATCATTGTCCCCAGCCTTGAGGATCCTTATTTCCTTTTTGAGTTCCGCAATCTTAGTGTGTGCTCGTTCTAAAACTCCATTGGTGTCCGCATTGTGGGCCTGGGTTTCGTTACGATAGGCTTCGAATTCTTGTTTTAGTTGTCGTAGCTCCTCATCCTTCTTCTTATTTTCTTCTCTTGCTTCACGAAGCTGAGCGCGCAGCTCTTGCGCTCGTGAACCTTCGCGCACCGATTCGTTTTCGGGTTTTCCTTGTGTAGTCTTCGTCTCGTTCATGGCCTCGGCCTTGGTAGCACGCTTCTCCGCCGTTCTGAGCTGGCTTTTTAGAGAAGATATCTGCTCACGAAGTTCGCCAACTTCCTTGACCTGCATTCGGGCTCGCCTGAGTTCACGCTGTGTCTCGATAAGGGTTTTCTGCGTCCTGGGTGATGTCGCTTGTCGTCGCTTGCGGTCTTTGGGATCGGCATCGGCATCGGCATCGTCTTCCCGCTCTCGAAGGAACTCCTCAAGTTGGTCCTCAAGCTCCTGGACGCGTGTTCGATACTGCACAGCCAGGGCTGTCTGCTTCGTGAGTGTCGATAAAAGCTCGGAACTGACTTCGTCTGATTTGTCTACTCGCTTCGATGCAATCTTGGAAGCACCTTCGGCAATCTGCCTTTCCATCTCAATCACTTTTTGCTGTTCTTCCTTGAGCTTAACTGCGAGCTCAATTGCCTCAGCATCCTTTTGTTTGGCATACGATTTCGCCAGTTGCTTATACTTGAGGAGCTTCTCCATTTCGGCCTTTGCGTCTTCGTGGTATTTCTCAAATTCCTCCTTCCAATATCTGCCCGACTGCGAGTGAGGCTCGTTAAGATCAACCGTAATGTCGTGTGTGCAGTAGTCCTCGTCATCAGCTTCCTCCCACTCATCTGAAGAGTCATCCTGATCTTGCTGTGATGTGTTGTTCTGATTTACCGATTTAGAAGCCTTTTCCAAAGCGTCATTTAGCCGTGTGCGTTGGCGCGTTTCTGGCTCCTTGCAGAGATTGTTATTCTTCTTGACGTCTTGTCCAAAAGAGACGCGCTTTCGTCTCGTAGTTCCGGTACCCGGGGTCAAAAGAATCCCTTGGGGTCGAGGCGGGGTCCGAGACATTTGAGCTGTCTTGTCATTTCTGTCTTTTGCTACTGCTCTTGTATTTCGGTTGGTAGGACGCGCTGGAGTTCCGAACAATGCACTCTTGAATGCTCTAGCAGCGAAAACAGGCGCCGGGGTGTCGGGTTGGTCAATCTGAGTGGTGTCTAGTAAACAAGGTCAATTATTTCACCTGCTATCGCGTCTGCGTGCATACATACCTCCATCATTGACCGGTTCTGGCGCGTTCTCGCCGCGTCTCAGCATCCAACCCAACATCTTGCGGCACGTTGCGCGTAAGCGTGAATGCGAATGTCAGGCGCCCGATTAAAGGAGGGAAATCCTTCGCATAAGCGATCACAAAGGTTGAAGTAGTAACATTTATTCTCCTCGTCGGTCTTGTTGTGTTGTTGATCGACTAATTGTGGCAGGATAGGATTGGATGAAATTGGTTGATGTCAATGTTGACTTTCGCTTTCAATGTTTACATTCACCTGTCGCAGATCAAAGACGCCAAACCCTGGCACCCCTGTCCCACCACCGGCTTCTACCCAATGAGAATCGCGCTAAGCCAAAATAGAGGGGGCCATCCAGCTAACGCAAGATATCTGTTTGTATGTATGTACAAGCAAGCTATCACAACGTAGAACCAAATTAACTACCATGAACATATGGAGCATAGCTGAGATGATGCTTAGACTTGAATCTGGGAGTAAGTTGTCTTCATATGAAGAGCCCTCTGTTCCCGATTTCCTTCCAGATAATCCAAGGTTGAAGTTACATCTACCTAACCAGTCCATTGCACGACCAGTAATGTAGCCCCAGGGAACAAGAAAATATCAGACCTTAAGATAAGATGTCAAGATAAAATTAACAAAAGATCCTCAATACAGTAAAGATGTCCTAAACTTGGATTAGTTTACCTATGTCTTTTTATCATTTAGGCCCAAGGTCCTAAGTTTTCTCTCCCGTGTAGGGACGCCGGGTGGCCCAGGCGGTAGCTCCAATGGAGCACTCAAGCAATTAAGCTGATGGTCGTCAGCGCAAGAGCCGCAGCGGACCCCTCATCAGCCCTGTGGCCGCCTGTAATTCGATGAAACGACACCGCCTTTGTGAATGGAATTGAGTTGGCAGCCATGGATGCCATGTATCGAGAACTTAAGATGGAAACATGGGTATTAAAGAACCTTGAGACGAGGGGGCTCAGGGGATATGGAATAAGTAGAATTCCTTTTTTTCCGGATAACCATTTCATCTAAATGCTGCCTAATCATAGACCCAAAGCTTAGAGTAGTAGGTCTAAGCTTGTGATGATATTTGGATAAGATGATCAGAACCTTGAATCTCGAAGTTGAGATGGTTTCTAGGGGGGTGTGAGGAAAAGAGTGGCCCCTGCCCAGGTACCTACTAACTAACTACCCCGCTGTGCCAACGTCAGAAGGGGGTTTTTGTCTTTCTCTCCTACTTATCTTTCATCCATACCTTGGATGCCCTTATAAAATCCTTAGTACAACATCATTTATCATTTCAGTATCGCCGATATGGCCTCTTCTCTGTAGAAGTCGCAGCTCTTGCTGTGACTTCCTCTTTGTACAGACATGGCGGGGAAGCAATCTGGGGTTTGGAACACACCCTCGGGCCTCAAGAATAACAACAAAAATGAGTCAAGTTTCCCGGGCTTGCGACCTGCTGCTGCGAGCCCGGAGGTCAACAACAAAATCGAATATGGAGAGCTACAACAGAACGAGCTACTGGCCCTTGAGGCTATCTACAGCGACGACTTCGTCATGCATGCCGAAACTCAGAACGCCTGGAAGGTAACCTTTGAAGAACCCTTATTACCTTATGGAGACCCATCATCTTGGCCAACTTTGAAGCTCACGACCTATATATAGAAGTCAGAACCGCATTTTGATATCCGGATCAAAGCTTCATCGGATGAAGACTTTGCTTGTACGCTGGGGTTTGTCATGACTGCAACATACCCAAAGTCACCTCCTCTTATCACGTTGAAGAACTACGACCTCAAGGACGTCACGACATTCAAGATCCAGAAGTACCTAGAAACAAAGCCAAAGCTATTCGCACAGGATGCGCAAGAAATGATCGATCAAATCGTCGAAGGAGTACGGGATATCCTCGAGGATGCTGCGCAAGCGAAGGCAAACGGCAAACATCTACCCTCTCTCGAGGAAGAACGAGAGCGGCACGAAGCTTCCATGGCGAGGTTAGCAGAAGAGAAGAAACGGGAAGAAGATCGAAAGAAAAAAGAAGCGACGCAAGAAGAAGATCGTATTATGGCTGAGATGCTCCAGCAGCAGGTCGAACGACAGAAACAGAAAGCCAAGGAGTCAAAGCGTCGCAACGGCGGCAATACGCCCCAGCAATCTTCAACAAGCTCAGAGACAGAAGAAACCATCGAGTTCGAGCAATTATGTAGCGCTACAGATCAGTCGGGAAATACCCTCGTCTTCAAGGCTATTACAGGCAAACGCTACCTTAGGCAGGGACCTATATCCACCGTTTACGAAGTCCGGCCTGTGCTGGTCAATGGGCAAGGCACCCTGCCTTTGGCACTGAAGCAGACTGTTATCCGTAATACAAATAAGGACACGAAAGAGTTCAAGCTTCAACTACAAAGTCTCGACTCTCGTCTTCAGGATCTCAAGTCTGTCAAGCGAGTTCATCATCGTCATCTCGTTGAGGTTTTGGGCTTTAAGGTCCAGTCCGGGCTTTCTACTGATCCTGCTGTCTCGAACATATGCACTGTGAACGTCTTGTCTCCCTTGGCAGAAAAGCATTCCCTAGAGGAGTTCTTGGAGCTTGCGACACGGGTTGCGGATATTGGCAGAGTGCGTTCCTGGACGCGGGATCTGCTTGATGCGCTCAATTTCCTTCACAACAAGAATATTGCACATCAAGATATTCACCCAGGGAATATTCTCCTATTCCGAGAGCCGAATGGGCAAATCGTCCCCAAGATCTCTGATGCCTGGTACCAGAGAGAAATTCACACTATCACTTCAAACAAACCCAGTCTTCCAGGATTGAACACTGCCAAGTCTGCCTACTGGTTGCCCCCTGAGATTGCTGGTGCATCTAAGCCCTCGTATACATTCAAGACTGATATTTGGGATTTTGGCGTTGTGTTCATTCAAATGATCTTTGGCCTTGAGGTGCTGCGAACATACTCATCGCCCAAGAATCTTATGGAATCGGTCACGTTGTCCCATTCGCTGCATGAGTTAGTCAACAGGTTCTTCAAGGAAGATAAGCAAAAACGGCCTCGAGCTTTTGAGCTTGGATCCAGCGAGTTTTTAGCCACTGATGCTCCGGTTCTATTCCAAGATTCTCCTGCAGTTCCGTCAACAAGCTCTTCGCTATCCACACAAAACCTGCCGGCAAGGCCTCGACATGAGTTTACTACTCATCGGGGTCCCGCGCTATCGCGGTACGCAGAAGACTTCATCGAGGAAGCCAGGCTAGGAAAGGGCGGTTTCGGCGAGGTGGTAAAGGCGAGGATGAAGCTGGACGGCCAGATTTACGCCATCAAGAAAATAAAACCACGTTCCCAAGCTAATCTGACAGAGATTCTAAAGGAAGTAAGGCTTTTGTCTCAGCTTAACCATCCTGCGGTTGTCCGGTACAATACCGCATGGGTTGAAGAAGCTCCTGATCAAGCCGAAACTGAGGACGATACATCAACTGGATACTTTACCGAAGAGAACACTCAAGGAACTGGATCTGCTGGGATTGAAATTGAATTTGCTGCTAGTACAGGAGGGCTTGATTTCATCTCATCCAATGCCAACGTCGACTATGGATTTGAAGACTCTGAAGACTCTGAAGAAGACTCTGATGAAGACGATTCAGAGGAGGATGATGATGATACAGAAGATGAGATGTCCATTCACAGAGTTTCTTCGCCAGATAAAGAAAGAAACGCCATGTTCCAGCGACGAGCTCGATATCAGCGTTCATACAGAACCATGCTGTACATATCGATGGAGTATTGTGAGAAACGAGTAAGTAACACAGTCTGGTAACATCTCCTATGCATAGTTTCTCACGATTGCCAGACCCTTCGAGATCTGATCGCAAGGAATCTCTACAAGAATACTCCCGAAATTTGGCGACTGTTTTCTCAGATTCTAGAAGGTTTGGCTCACATCCATGGGCTTAGCATTGTTCACCGTGATTTGAAGCCGGAAAATATCTTCATTACCAGCGACTCTGATGGCAGTGACAATGTGAAGATTGGCGATTTTGGACTCGCCACCAGCGGACAATTCTCACTGGAAAAGGCAAACGGAAACACTCTGGAGACAGACGATATGACGAGAAGCATCGGCACTGCATATTACTCCGCACCTGAAGTCAGATCCACGGTCAACGGCATATATAGCACGAAGGTCGATGTAAGTGGACTGGTGGATTAAATCCGGACGTTGCCGTCTTAAGCTAACGAAATCAGATGTATTCCCTAGGCATCATTTTCTTCGAGATGTGTTATCTACCTATGATAGGTATGCAAAAGGCCGATGTCCTTGGTCAGCTTAGGCGGCCGAAACCAGTGTTACCATCGGACTTTAAGCCTACAGACAAAGCTCAGACAGAAATCGTATTGTCCCTGGTCAACCACAACCCCAAGGAACGGCCCTCAAGTACTGACCTTCTCAACAATGAAGAGCTACCTATTCAGATAGAGAGCGTCAGAGGTAGACAGACTCTTGCTATACTGGCAAACCCAAGCTCGCCATACTACCACAAGACACTTTCGTGGCTATTTTCGAAGCGCATGGACCCTATTGAGGATTACGCTTGGGATATGTCTGCGAGGTCATTGAGTCCACAGGAGCTTCTCAATCAAATACTGGTTAAGCAAAAGCTTGTTTCGATCTTCCGTAGCCATGGCGCTCTAGAACCGCCTCGAAGCAGCATATATCCACGGACATCGCATTATGGAGACAATGCTGTCCAACTTTTGACCCCAAGAGGCAAAGTGGTGCAACTGCCCTATGATCTCACACTGGGCAATGCAAGGACAATGGCGTATTTTGATCCAGTTGTGGAGCGATCTTTTACCTTTGGCAACGTTTTCCGGGACAAGAACGATGGAGGCCACCCACTGATGTTTGGAGAAGCTGATTTCGACATTGTCACCACTGACGCCCTGGACTTTGCTTTGAACGAAGCGGAGGTTCTCAAAGTGATGGATGAGATTGTCCATGCATTTCCTTCCTTGTCCACAACTCCTATGTGTTTCCATCTGGGACACTCAGATCTTTTACAGCTTATCTTCGAGTATTGTGGGATAAGCCCTGCAAGTCGACGTGCAGCGGCAGACGTGTTGAGTAAGCTGAACATCCACAATTTTAACTGGCAGAAGATTAGGGTCGAGCTGCGGTCACCAACTGTAGGTGTTTCGGCTATAAGCGTGGACGAATTGCAGAAATTCGACTTCAGAGGTGAGTGAGGTAAGGGACACATATGGAGTCTCGGGGCTAATAGCGAATAGACACTCCAAACAAGACATTCTCCAAATTGAAAACCCTTTTTGAGGGCAGCAATATGTACCAGCGAGCTTCTCCGACAATCGCGCATCTCAAGGAAGTCGTTGAGTATTGCAAGCGCCTGGGTGTAGGAACAAAGATCTATATCAATCCTTTGAACAGCTTGAAAGAAGCATTCTACACGGGCGGCATCATCTTTTCATGCATTTACGATAAAAAGGTCAAGGATGTTTTTGCTGCTGGCGGTAGGTATGATCAACTTATCAGAGAATTCCGACCCAGGGCCGGGGGCCAAGTTCGAGAGAAACATGCAGTTGGATTCAGTCTGGCATGGGAGCGATTGGCAAAGATTCCCAAAGCCGGGGGGCGATCGTTCTTGAAGAAATCCGAGGACGAACCAAGCGGAATTTTCAACTCTCGACGAGTAAGTCATTCACATAACCATATGCACAACATTTACTGATACTCGACAGTGTGATTGTTTGGTAGCTAGCTTCAGCGCTGCTGTGTCGAGATCTTTGGGTACCGAAATACTTCAAACGCTCTGGGCACACAGCATCAGCGCTGAGCTGGCCAAGGATGCCAGATCCCCCGAAGACTTGCTATCGAAACACCGAGAAGAAGAATATTCTTGGCTCATCATCATCAAACAGGATGCAATGTTGAAGATCAAAAGCTTGGGACGAAAGGATGTGCCTGATGCAGATATACCAACAACACAACTGCTTTCTTGGCTTCGTAACGAGATTCGAGAACGCGATTCAAAAACAGTGGTGAAACTTCGGGGCAACAGCTCTGCAGATACGACCAATGGCTCGGGTGAGAAGGAAGAGCAGGAGGTTCGTGTGCTGGTGGCACAAACACGGAGCAAAAAGTTCAACCGTAGAACGGTTGTGGAACAAGCTCAAAGCACTGCGAGCAGCTTGGTCCAGTCTTTCCTCGACGGTCCTATTTTGGCCATCGAGACAACAGATCAAGTAATGGACCTAATCCGCGGGACCTGCCTCTCAGAAGTAGACAGCTGGCGACAGGTCGAGCAGTCAGTGACGAACACGGAGAGGAAATATATCCGTGAGATTCATGACGAGCTAGATAACCTGCGATTCAAGTATCAGAAGAAGAATGGCGACGGGTCGCGGCACGCATTCCTGTACAACTTTCGGTCAGGTAACTGCGTGTATTACGATCTTGGGGCCTAAACATGGGGGCTTGATATCATGAATTCTAATAATATTTACACAACTTGAGAAGATTATGATGACTATAAATTTATTCTAAAGCCTGACTATATGCACTCAACTCGGTCTAGATTTGAGACCCTCTCGATGGCATTTACACATGCTAGATAAGGGACCGAAGGGACTGCCTCATTTATCTTATATCATGGGGCAGTCTAAGAGAGACACAATAAGAAACACAGTTGGCCCTCTTGAATCTTACATATTGTTTTGACATGAATCCTACTTGAAACGCTGATGATACACTGCGATAAGGAACAAATTCTAAAAGCTAACGCTGAATCAGCCCGAACACGTATATACAATACCCTAGAGCAGCGGCCAGAGAGTTTGTCGATCAGGTACAATTATATTCAAAATAAACAAATGAAAAGGGGGCACGTTCCAATTCCAACCTGTTTCTCCAATCCTATCTCATGCCCTTTTCAGTGCCATCAAATAAATGGCTGCAAAGGATGGGAATGTACTCCGTAGATGGGCAGGGCTGGAGCGGACGGGAACGGATACGTACCTAAGCGTGATCTTGAGTGGGGCCGGCTTCAGGGAGGGGATTCAGGGGAGGTGTGGGGTCATGGAAGGGACCGACGTCAGTTTTTCCCGCCAAAGGGAAAGAAAGGGCAGGCAGGCTAGCAGGATAGGCACGGGACGAGGGGCAAACCAAGGCAGGAGTCAGAGCCAGAACCAGGAGACTGGAGCCAGAACCAAAACCAGGTGGCAGGTGCAAGTGGTCACCGGCCGGCTTAGAGTGGATTCCATGCTCCGGTTCCCGGATGGCGGCGGCAAGGCCGAAGTGAATGACTCTCTATGGGCTCTTTAGGTAAGGTAAATACCTACTTCATTGAATACCCAAGGTAAAGGTAATTGATTTATTGAACACTTTTCTCTTCTTTTACCTCGATCTCTGTTGCTTTTTGGATAAGAATAGAAGAAAAAGACTACAAAAGGGTCATACCTCTTTTTTCCCCCTTCACTAATTCTTCTCTTGACTTGTTTTCCGCATTCGTCTTTACTGGGCGTTCCAAACCTCAAACACGTTTGCTATCAAGGTTGCCTCATCGTTAAGCGATAAGCCAACAACCCTTCAATAGGTAAACAACAAACAAATAAACACTCCTCCCTCCCCCGTCTCCCGCTGTCAACACAAAAAGAGGGAGGTATCCAAACAAAACTTGCCAACAAAGCAAAGCAAAGCAAAGCAAAGCAACACGAAGGGAAGCGAAGCGGCTGCGGCTTCTTCTAAATCCAAACACCACCTTGCTCAGCTTTTGCACGTCCAATCGCCGAAGCCGCCCCTCCTCCGACCGCCCTTTCCGTACAGCACAGCTCAGCACAGCCA
This sequence comes from Fusarium subglutinans, assembly GCF_013396075.1. Lineage (NCBI taxonomy): Eukaryota > Fungi > Ascomycota > Sordariomycetes > Hypocreales > Nectriaceae > Fusarium > Fusarium subglutinans. The sequence continues at coordinate 120,272 of NW_023502129.1, read as the reverse complement.
ACGACTCCCTTTTGCCGCTGGCGCTGGCGCTGGCCTGACTTATTAAGCCCGGCCCAACTCTTCAACCCTTCAACTCACAACAACCAACTACCTCACACACTCTTACGACTTTCGGTCTTTTCAAACACACGCTCGCTTGGAGGATTCTTGTCGTTGGACGGGCGGAGTAGCGCACGCGCACCTAATTCCCTTAGTTATCGATCGATAGTCAGTCATCATGGCGCAAAAGAGACTTATGCAGGAGCTGCAACCCCTTCAGAAGGAGAAATGGGTCAACATCGAGGTATGTCGTTTGGCACCATCCAGCAAACATCGTCTAACATGATCGTCTCCTCTTCAAGACCGACGACTCAAACCTTCTGGTCTGGAAGATCGGCCTCTGGGTTGTTAACCCCGACAGTGTCTGGCACGGAGCCTACCTCAAGGCTGAGATGAAGTTTCCAAACGATTATCCTTACCAGCCGCCCAGCTTCAAATTTCTCACCAAGAACATCTGTCACCCCAACGTCTACACCGACGGTAATCTCTGCATTTCCATCCTCCACAAGCCAGGCGAAGACGAGCAGTCAGGCGAGCTGGCCAGCGAGCGCTGGAATGTCCTCCACGGTGTCGAATCGGTCCTGCGATCCGTTCTACTCCTCCTCGACGATCCCGAAATCAACTCACCCGCAAATGTCGATGCCAGCGTCCTCTATCGCGACAACAAGACCGAGTATAACAAGCGAGCAAAGGACATCGTTGATAAGTCTCAGAAGGATATCCCGCCAGGGTCAAGGATGCCCACTCCCTCAGAGCTCGCGCCCGCGCCACAAAAGCCAATTGATGATGATGCCGACTTCTGGAACATGACAGATGAAGAGGAAGACTTTGGCGGCAGCGACAGCGACGAGGACATGGAAGACTTTGATGATGACGACGAGGATGACGACGATGTCAGAGACCAAAAGTAGACTTTCCCCGAAGGCCATGCATTTCTCAGCGTGGCCAGGACGAGTGACGGGTTGGCTACTCTTCAAGCCTCTACCTTCTACACCATTTCGCGACACCCTCTTTCATTTACAGTACCAAGGACATAGCGAGGTTATTTTATTCCATTTTTAAGGCGTTCAAGATGCACATTACTCGGAATGGGACGAGCATTGCAAGCATCGAGCGATACGGACACTAAGGGAATGCAGGAAGACTGGCGGTCTCTGTTATATGCGTGTTGTTTACATGGAGCAAGGGTGTGTTTATCAGGCGTGCTTTCTATAGACAGAATATACAACTTACAAAGATTCGCTTGGTGCCATAATGAGGAGCACCTGTTGATCGTGTTCTCTATCTTGTCTTCCTTGGTTGAAGAGAAAGGGGACACTCGTACAAGACATCTCTAGTAATGATACTGATTGATAAAGAACCCGCTCGAAGGCATGCTCTACCTTGTCCTGACTAGGCTGCATGAGCAAAACCTAAAACTCCATACGCTCAAATGCTATTCTAAGTAACTATGCTATGTAAGCCAGCGAGCCCTTCATCGAATGGCGCGCCGTCTTCGCCTGAGAACCAAAAAGAAGAAGAATGCTACCCCTTGCAAGCAAACGTCGGCATTCGTGAACTCTTATCTCTCAGAGTCACCTAACGTTTCTCATCTGGGATGTCCATGTCCATCAAATTGGTTGAGTCCGCTCGCATTGATGAGTTCCTGGACAATGTCATAAAAGGAGGCGGCCTAGCCTTCTCTTGCATCTCCGGACTTCGAGGCTCCTCCGAAGCAAACGCAGTGTTGGTATCCAAGTAGTCGGCTGTCACTGTGCTCGGTGTCATCGTAGCTGATGTCGGCTCTGTCGGAGCTGTTGAATCTTGAGTAGGGCCTGCTAGTGAATCTGGGATGTAGCCTTCCATAGCAGTGAAGCTATGGACGTAATCCGACATTTCAGTACCGACTCTTTCGTCGTCATCAGGGAGGAAAGGATTGTCGAATCCGTTCCTATCATCGTCACTGCCGATCGAGGCACGATTGCTGTCCATCGAACCACCGCTATCAGACCGAAACTTCCTCTTAGAAGGCGAAAAGGACGAATGAGGCGAGAGAGACGAGCTGGACTCAATGTTACCTGTCTGCTGGGACTCATCGGCTGTGGATTCTTCCTTAGATAGCTCTTGACGGAAAGCTTTATTCTCCACCTTGATAAATCGTTCCAGTTGGGGCGATAGATGGTCCTTGGGCGTTCCAAGGGCCTCTTCCGTTGCGTATACCAGCATTGGTTTTTTGGTATCGTTCCAGATATCGACCAATACTGCGTCGATAGTTGTTTTCTGCAACTGTGTTAGTAAGAATAATCTCCACTACTTCAATCAATATCAAGTTCTCTTACCTCCGCTCTAATGGGCTCGTCTCCGGAATAAGGGGTATAAGCCAGCCTCCACCATTGATCTCTTGGTTTTGTCTCCTCGTCATCAAGGTCTATCAGATCTGCTTCCTCCCGTTGGCAGACATATAAGACGGTGGGCGATGCAACAAGTCCGCGGAGGAGATACCTTTTGCAGGACATGGGTTTAGGACGACTTGGCTTATCCGGTACTGTAAGGAGTCTCCCCAACGCTCGCTGTTTGGCTGTGATCTGTTCGAGCTCTACATCGAGGCCTAGGGCCATTTTAGCCAGGAGAACATAGGACTTTCAAAGCCAAGGCTTACCTTTCATCTTTGTCTCAAGGTCCACAAGTAAACTCTCCGAATAGTCCATCACGTCTATGACCTTCTGAGATTCCAGATACACGTTGTCGTCCACATCTGGAGGAGCAGTGCGGTAGTCAGGATACTTATCAGTATCGAATCCCGACTTCTCCAAAGTCTTGAATCGGAGAAAGTTTTCCAGATAACTCCTGTATCCCTCCCACTGATCGATCGCTTTTTTCAAAACAGCGCCCTTGTCATCAGTTGCGCCACCCCAGGTGTTCGCCAAGCTAAGAAGCTGTTCTTTCTCGTCCTGAATACGTTTCACATGTTCCTTTGTTTGGCACCATCCGTGCTGGATCCGTCGTGCCTCATCTTTCCGGCTCATGAGGTATCTTTCTGGGTAGAATTCCAAGGGAATCTCGAAAGAATCGCTTGGCCCATCACCAGTGGTGTCTAACACAAAGACATCGCCCATCTTTTTGAAAAATGCCATCTTCGATCCATCGTGTATTTTATCCAAACCCACGGTATCACTCCACATAACGTGATCAAGTGCCTCATACAGAGTTTTGATGCAGTGGTACTCATGTTGGAAGTGCTCTATCTCAAGAAGACCAAAGGTTGCGACTTCTTCTTCTTCTTCTTCATCATCATCTCCGTAGAATAGCGATACTCCAGCAATTTGCATCATTGGCCGAGTAACATCAGGGTGTCTTTTGTCGAGCATCTCATAGAATTGTTTTTCCATGCCCCGCGTGTCAGAATCCGCCAAAATATCTGCCAGAACAGATATCGAGCCATAACCACGCTCGGTAGAGTCAAGAAACGCCATCAATCGGTGTACTTCGTCCTCAAATGCACTGCCGCTCTTATGCACATTGGAGTCTGAGGTGCCTTCTTCAGCCATTTTTGCCAAAACCTCCGGTGATAGAATGGTTTCTCCTCGCCACCAGTCATTATTACAGCCGTATGTGGTAGCAGGCGATCCAATGCCGAGCAGTATGTTCCGTGCAAGAGGAATTTCATGCAGAATTGTGAGAAGCCCGCCGAGGCGGTGTTCACCACCTTGCACACTGCTGATTGCCAACATCGCGGGCGCGCCTGGAGCTCTCTTCCTCTTTGACGGTGCAAATTCATTTACGGAACTCTCCCTCATAGGATCAGATGGGACAATAGCCCAATCGGCCGCGACATATGTTTCGCGGTTTGCAGGACCGAAATGGGGAGGCGGTGGCTCCGACGTTCCTGTAATACCAGACTCGTGATGTGACACCGGTAGGCCAGCTTCTTGTGCTGACTCACGAATAGCTCGTTGCATGTCATCATCCTCTTGGGCTTGGCTCTCTGGGACACCTGTGTGTACCCTGGTTAGCGCATATTCACGAGGGCGATCAAGAGAGTTACCGGGCACATGTGCCGCAGTCCAGTCTACCATCGTACCCAAGGGAGATCGATTGTTTGATCGTGAAGGAGGTCTCGAAGGAGCGCCGTACGCGTGTGACTCTGACGGGGGAGTTACGCCTTGAATGACGTTGTGATCGGAAGACTCGACATGGAAGGCTATGGGGTCAGTTGACGTTCGGAGGGAGGCGTAACAGTCTACTGACAGATACCAGTCGTATTGTCGTTACCGTCTCGATCTGCGGCGAACATAGAATCGTCCCAAAGCTGTTTATATTTTGCTCGAAACTGCGATATAATCAGCATTTGCAGGGCATTGGCCTTGAATATGTTCGTACGCTTGATTCGTTTTCGTAGAATTGGCTGACAACATTCTGGGGGTCCCAGTTACTTTGCTGTCAAGTAGGTATATGTCAGTCGCAAAGCTCACTTTGAGGGGTCTGCCCCGTGCTAACCTTCAGAGCTTGAATAATCAGCTCACGATCGCCCATAGGGTCGAGACCCGTGAAATCGACCACACGATCTATTGATTCCTGATGTGACGTCTCCATGGCAGGGGCTGAAACGTCGATCGTCTTCTGCGAGTGCCAACAAGCTCAGTTTATTGATCAGACACTCCTCCCACCATGAAGGGGTGCCAAGGAGCTTTATTTCGATAGATGTTGCCCGATAAAGATAGGATGAGGCAAACAATATTCTGAGTTGTTTCCTCTAGGCTGATGCTGATAGTGATGACTATGTTTTCGACGAAACACGCTTGCCGAATGTTTGTTGTATTGAATAAATGACGATCTAAGCGACGAGCTTCCAGTGTACAGTTGCGCCGAATTGCAGTGGAGGGGTACGTACTAAGACAGATAAGATAAAGACTTTCTTGGCGTGGACTTACACGTGCCAGCCTCCAACTCAGGCAATTTAAGGTAATCAACCTTAAGTAAGAGACTTGAGGTAGATACTTTAGAACTAGTTTTCTATATATAAAGCAATGAACCCAGTGGCATTGGTAGTTTTGGATTTGTTAAATGTGTGATTGCTTTGACAAGAGCTCCACGAAGCAAATATGGTCACGCCCAACTCCTCGAACAATCACCCTTGAACAACCTACTAGTCAAGCTTCAAGTATAGATACTAAAGCAACTACTGCTAAGGTACGGAGTAGATGCGACATATGGAACTACTATCATTTAAAGTGAGCGTACAATTGAGCTGCTGTATACTTCCCCTCGAGTTACTCCAAAGTTGTATAGCGCGCGAACAACAATATAGGATCTGGATGGTCAAGGTCCCCTTAGAAGCATAGTGCGTGCTACATAGGAGACCTCAACACTTAGATATCAATTTTTTTTACTTGTAATAACTACAAAAATCAATTCATTAGCCAAAGAAGCTATCAACACATATTGGAACCTTTAGAGCATTTCGTCCATGTGTGTGAAGTTCAGAGGATAGAAGGTTCTAGAAGCTTCGACCATGGACCAGGGTTGTCGGGAATAGCTGCAGCTTACAACGGGGAAACGCAATCCGCAAGTCACAGTTACAAACCTCGATCCACGACAGATCTGTGCAATGTCTCACAGAGCACCAAGATGGTAAAAACATCATAGCATGGGTACACAACCATACAAGCCATTCAGGCAACCCCATAACCAGGCTTTATCATAGATCCGCTCGAGCTTCCAGCAACCATCTTAAGCTCCAAGTTGGGGCTCTCGAACTGGATTTCTGGCGTCTGGGGCGTCGTCTCCACCACGGCTAGGTATCGTCATAGGTCAGCTATCCCTGTCAAGTTGTCAGGTATCGACAGATTGAGCCCGACACGAGGACGAGAGAGTATGACCCATGAAGGTGTACTCCGTAGTGTAGGTAGTTTTGCGGAATTGACTTTGGAGAATTCTGTAAAGAGATACTTCCTAGGTAGCCAATACAGTCCATCAAAGAACAGACGACAGCAGCAGATGTATAGGTACTTGTCGTTGTTTGAGAGATATCCATCGATCGACTCGACGTCACCCCCACCCTGGTAGACTTGAGGTCAGCCAGCCTCTATTCCATATCAAGTTCCTTTCACATTGCGGTGTCTTTTTCCCCCTTCACTTTAGAAGCTTCCACAAGGTCCCATGCCCCAGTATTTCCCAGCAGTGGCTTCTGGAGATTGTCACGGTAGCATGGCGTAGTGCTTTCTCGACCTTGACTCAGAAGCGTCACTGGACTGATCTTTTAATCCTCACCTGCGGATTCCCACTCATCTTTTGTAAACTCACTCTTGCACTAAAACATCTCTCTTTAACCTCACATCACATTATCACCTCATTCAACCTAGAACGAAACTTCTTCTCATCATACTGAAGTGCACTTTTGGTGTTTGTTTTTCACTGTTTCAACAAACAATCAACAATAAGCAATCCTTGACATTGCTACCCATTTCTTCTTGTTATTCTCTCCCTATCGAACGGTTCATTTGGCTCGCCAAAATTTAACCATATCGCACACCTAAATAATCTTGAGAAACACGACTTCTAACAAGCGCGATCATGGTCAAAGAGACAAAGCTCTACGACACCCTCAACGTCAAGCCTGAGGCAACTCAGGACGAGATCAAGAAGGGATACAAGTAAGTACACAATATCTATACGGAGTTGCAGCGGCGCAATACAGAAACACCATTTTCTCATCAGGTTCTTGTTTTTGCAAATGCACAAGTAAACCATGTTTTGTACTCGGCGAATTGACGAAAGAGATTCTCTTCGCTGAAATAGGAACCACTGCGCATTCCGTCTAGCATCATGATCTGGCCAACACCGCTAACCACACCACCTACAGGAAAGCAGCCTTGAAATGGCACCCAGACAAGAACAAGGATAGCCCCGATGCGGCTGAAAAGTTCAAAGAATGCTCACAAGCATACGAAATTCTTTCCGATCCCGAGAAGCGAAAGATATATGATCAGTACGGCCTCGAATTCCTACTCCGCGGCGGTACCGCACAGCCCGAAGGTGGTGCCGGTGGAAACCCGTTCGCCGCTGGCGGCATGCCTGGAGGTTTTGAAGGTTTCAACTTCCAAGGTGGCATGCCCGGTGGAGGCGGCACCCGAACTTTCCACTTCAATACCGGCAGCGGCGGTGCTGGAGGCTTTGGCTTCAGCAACCCCGAAGAAATCTTTGCCGAATTCATGCGTAACGGATCTGCTGGTGGTATGCATGGTGGTGGCGACGACGACGACATCGCTGGCATGTTTGGCGGATTTGGCGGTGCTGGTCCTCGAAGCCGCAGTTCACGCACACGCTCAGGCTTCGAGCCTCGACCTAGAGAAGCTACTCCCGAGGTTACCACAGTCGAGCGACCCCTGCCCCTAACGCTTGAAGAGCTCTTTAACGGTGTGACCAAGAAGATGAAGATTAAGCGCAAGACTTACGATGAGACCGGAAAGAGAGTCCAGACCGACCAGATCCTTGAAGTCCCTATCAAGCCGGGCCTGAAGAAGGGTTCCAAGATCAAGTTCAACGGAGTCGGTGATCAAGTAGAGGGAGGCCGCCAGGATCTTCACTTTATTGTCGAAGAGGTAAGCACACCGTATCATAACTCTGTCTACGAAATAATAACTAACAAACCTACAGAAGGAACATCCTCTCTACAAGCGCGAGGATAACGATCTTGTCCATGTGGTAACCCTTGATCTCAAGGAGGCCTTGACCGGCTGGCGAAGGACAGTGACAACGATCGACGGCCGACAGCTCAACCTCGATAAGGGAGGCCCTACTCAGCCCAACAGCGAGGAACGGTATCCTGGCCTGGGTATGCCCATCTCTAAAAAGCCTGGCCAGCGAGGCGACTTCGTCATCAAGTACAAGATCAACTTTCCAGCAAGTTTGACTGCCGATCAGAAGCAGAAGCTCAGGGAGATTCTGTAAAGAGGCGCCGTCGCCGAACCTATCTGCAACTCTTACCGGATACTAGACGTTTGCTTGGGGAATTTTCCCAACCTCAGCAGCATCGGAATTCGGCTAGGAAGATCTGTAATACATTTAAATGGTGTTTTGGCGTTTGGGATTCTAATGAATAATGAAAAAATGTGGAAGTTCGATGGCACGAGCCTTAGCATGGAAGATCAGGCCTGGTTGCCCAGAGTACACAAGCGACAGGAGAATGATAGGAGGTTGATTATCATATGGCTTTTTGATATCCATTTGACGGCTGTTCTAATTGGTGTCTTGGTAGAAACGATGTCATATATACTATGGTAGCTGTCTCTAATACTACGACAGATTCAAGATCGAAAGAGAGTGACTTGCTGAAATGAAGAACTATCCATATGAGGTAAAAACAACTCATCTGGTACGATCGTGATTTGGGAAGGGTAATACTTTCTGTATCGCTTAATATGGGATGTTACAAATCCCGCAACTGGTAGAGGAGAGGAGCCGTGTATGACGAGAGCATTGATTGGAGTGGAGGTCCACCGCCGTTGAAGAGTGACACTGTTTACATGGACCATGAATGTTGATAGACGGACTATCGGTTCGAACTCTCCGAAGCCTGAATGTACTCACGTACATATGCTTATGCGAGGTCATCACTGTAGGCCGGTCTAATGCATACTGAGCATAATCCATGATTGTCAGAGGCTCAAAGAGCAAAGTCGCTGATGCGGGCCGGTTGACTGGAAGAAAACGGGTCCCTCTCTTTAGTGTCATTGTTCTAACAGGGATTCATAGTGCTTTGATGACGACACTGGGCGGTTCCTAGTCGGACCTTACCTTGGCTGAATGGAGGGGGAGGGGTATTTGATTCGATATGATGTTGATGTTCTTGCGAGGGGTTTGTTTTGTCTGACTTCCACGTGTTGACGATCGACAGTTCTTGAAGAACAAGCCAATTTTTCTTTAGCATATAGAGAAGTATTTTATCAGCACATAGTTCTTCTACCTGTTCGATTTACTATTCAAGTTGAAAGATACATAAAAGTCCCTCCCTGCTGTAAGGTGGGTAGCTAACCAGCCACCTTGAGATAAGGTAAGGTAAGGTAGCTAGCTGTTCATGAACGCGGGGTTTCTTGTTGAATCTTACCCATGAGGTGCAGATGGAATGCATATCAAACAACCTGTAGAGTTCATTGCAAGATAACCCGGGCAACCCCCGGCATCACAGTCGCACTTGCATATTCCAATTACAGCATATTGCAGTTACGGGCAGTCGTAGTCGTAGTCGCAATGGCAGGTCCAGTTCCCGTTACAGTTTCGAAAGTCCCTGCTCCGTTGAACCAAGGCAGGTCCTCCATAAAACCTCCATTCCCCCACAGTAGCTCCGTCACTGTCTTTTCTTCCTTCACCTCCATCAATTCCCTGCTCCACCTGGTTTCCACAAGGTTCTTCTGTTCTTCTCTTCTTAATACATCCAATTCCTCTTGAGAACTCGTCTTTGCTTCTTCACTCGAACTTTCTTCACTCAGATCTGCCAAAATGCCTGAGGTATGTGGCTCATGAAATCTCGATCTTATTCGCGCTTACACTGACAATTTCTAGATCAACACCCTCCTGTTCGATTGCGACAACACCCTCGTCCTCTCTGAGGAGCTTGCCTTCGAGGCTTGCGCAGGCCTCATCAACGAGATCTGCGAGGCTCGTCAAGTCGAGATGCGCTTCACTGGCGAGACCCTCATCAAGGAGTTCGTCGGCCAGAACTTCCGCGGCATGCTCACCACCCTCCAGAAGAACTACAACATCGAGATCTCACCTGAGGACATGGAGACCTATGTTCGAAAGGAGGAGGACGCCGTCATTGCCAAGCTCAAGGAATCTCTCCGACCTTGTGTTGGTGTTGATGAGCAGCTCGAGAAGCTTGCCGCTTCTGGCAAGTACACCATGTCCGTAGTTTCTTCCTCTGCCCTCCGCCGTGTCCGTGCCTCCATCGAGAAGGTTGGTCAGGACAAGTACTTCCAGGGCGATGTTGTCTTCTCTGCCGCTACAAGTCTCGAGAAGCCCACTAGCAAGCCTGATCCCGCTATCTACCTTCACGCTCTAGAGAAACTTGGCAAGAAGGCCGAGGAGGCTGTCGCTATTGAGGACAGCAAGAGCGGCACCCTTAGCGGCACTCGTGCCGGTATCAAGGTCATCGGTTATGTTGGCCCTTATGCTGAGGACAAGCAGCCCGAGATGGAGAAGACCTTGAGCGATGCCGGTGCTGTTGTCATCATGCGAGACTGGTCCGAGTTCCCTGCTGCTCTGCAGAAGATTGAGGCTGGTGAGGTCTAAAAAAACGAGCTTTGTTGTTGAAATTGCTTTAAGGAATACCCAAAATACATATCGGTCAAATAGCGAAAGAGATGGAGCAAATCACCTAGATCAATTGAACTAATAAACTTTACGAACCTTCTGCCCTGTTATGGTAGCCATTTGCCATTTGAGACAATGTTGAGACTGAGACTTGATGCAGCTTATTGTCTCAGATACAAGGTCGATGTCTCATGATTGATTTACAGATCCTAAATATATATATTCTATATGAAATGCATCATTTTCGCCAGTCCATTAAAAAGCTGTTGACACTCTGTAGAGTGGCCCGGCTGGGATTGGCGCCTGGGTAAGCTGTCATGATGACACCCAATCTCGACTTTATGAAAGTCTTTGTGAATGAGACGTCTTCTGTTGATTTTTTGATGTTCCCTTCATCACCAAATAGGTAGCATGATATCGCGAGGGCCACGCCGACTGATAGATCTCGCCCTGATTCGCAAGCCACCACAATTCGTTGCTGATCAGGCTCTGTGGCCGAGGCAAGATATTTAGCAGCAAAGTCGCATATTTCAGGTAGAGAAGTTCGAAGGTTGCGACTAGCCAGCTTGTTTTTGCCAAGGCCGGCTTGCATGTAAGTCTTGGACTTTATCCAGGTATCCTTTGGTGTGGTGTCTTGAGTTACGACGATGCGGCATTCTGAAGGGTTTGCATGAAGTGGCATAGGGCAAACTGAAATGTTTGGTGTCAGCTTTATCTGCGTTCCTTCGTCCTTCTTGCTAGCAGCATGATCACTGACTAGTCTGGAGATCAGATCTGGCAGTTCAGACTCTGGCGTCTTGAGAAGCTCGTCAATATTCTCCCAAAATAAAGGCGCTGTAAGATCATGCGCCCACATCTCAGTATCGTCAGCCGCACCCTGTATATATCCTCCCTCATCCATCTCGCTACCTATAACTCGGCGACTAGCCGTGCAGCAGATGACAGGGCGGAAGTCGTCAAATATGGAGGATGTGTCTTGAACAGAAGGAAGAGATGAGTCTGGAGTTATCCAGAATGGGCGGAGTGGTTTTGTCAGGCATGTTGGAAGATTGAGATTGAGTGCCTTGAAGGAATCGACGAATCCAGGGATGAGTGCGCATATTTGTGAGTGTGTTGTTGCAGGGAGATGAGCTGGCAGATAGAGATTTGCTGAGGATGGGTTTGAGGGGAGAAGAGTGAGGTTGAGGACTGTGCACCAGATAGGAATCGTCGAAGAAAGGGCATCAGGCATCCCTATATAAGTCAGTCGTCACTTTATCCGAGACTCTGGTTGTCATGAGAGAGAACATACTCTTTCCACGCCGAGTAGAGTCGACGATTATGATACTACCAACATGTTAGATCTCAGCTAACGGGAAGATAACTAGGCCTCTATACATACCCATCATGGTTCTCAATAAGCTCAACCAAATGTAAGTTCAACCTCCTGGTGCTGAATTTCCAAGCCCTCTCATGGCCATCCGTACTCTTAAAATACGCACTTGCGCCTTTACGCTCAGGCGGAATATACCAACTTCCACAACGTTCATTAGCCACAAGTGGTCGTGGGCCATATGCTTGAGACACCGCATCCACAAAGTCTGCGTCGATTTGGATGCTAGTCAGGCGGTTGTGGATTGTAAGTGTGGTGCGTTTGAAAGACGCCATAAGTTGAGACATGGAGAGTTGTTCATTTTGAGGGAGGATCAGATCGGAGAAGCGGGGTTCAGGCATGATGGCTATACAGTGAGAGGATGAATGTTTTATATGAGGTTGGCTTGAACTTTTACGTAGCGAGAAGTATTGAGAGGTCCAAACCGGCTTTGTAACGAGGGTATATAAGGTTGTGGTGTTGAATTTTTGGTGGAGCTTAAGAGTTTAAAGGGCATGGTGTTTTAGTATCCACCCCGCATTAGACTTAAGAGCATAATCAGATTCACTAACTTATAAGGAACCGGTAGATCACTTCTCAAAAGGCTGCAATAACAAAAGGCTTGATCATTACTTTTGGTCGTAACCCATCAGACATTTCTACACGTAGCATATGGTATTTATCCTTCTCCTATTCCTTTCCTTTCTTTGTACCCATTACTCCAGCCTCCACTTGCCATTCTCGATAACAATCTTGACTTCTCGGTTCTCATCAATACTTCTTCGGCCAGCCTCAAGAATAGCCGTTGTGGCAATAGTGTTCTTGAGAGTAGGGAGAGGCTTGGCGTCAAGGTCCTCAGGCTTGAGCTTACCAGAGTTGACAGCTCTGCAACCATCGACAAACTTCTCAATAGAGATGTAGCCATAACCAGTCTGGCCAGCGAAGTTGCCATCCTCATCAGGAGCATACTTCATGTAGAAGGGGTTGTACCACATCAATTGACCGATAGAGTCATCTGCAACGTCGTAGCCACGCTTGGCCTGGTCGATACGGATCTCGCCGTTGGCAGCGAGGTAGTGGAAGTATTGGTTCGAGTGGACACCGGCCTTTTGAGGAGCGGTCCACGAGGCTGTGTAGACACCAACGGCTCGCTTGCTGGGCTCGCCGTTCTTGTTCCAGGTGACGAGAAGTGAGATGGTATCCTCAGTAATGGGGTCGCAGCCCAGATCAACAGCAACACCCTTGGAGGAAGAGGCGTTAACGCTCACGGGCACATATCCGCGCTCCTGGACCATGGAGTCGCAAATATCGATGTGGTGGCTGTTGAGGTAGTAAGAGATATCAGACTCCTTTCCAGCCCATGCCTTGAAGGTCTCGAGCTGTGATTTGGGCTGGGACATATAACTGTAGAAGTAGTTGAAGTCGCCAAGCTTCTGAGCTTTTGCGCGAGCATCGGCGTAAGCAGGGTCATAACGCTTGTGGTGCTCAACGTAAACGTAGACACCCTTCTTCTGAGCGAGATCAACCAGCTCCTGATGCTCCTCGAGGACCTTGACGGCGGGCTTGGTGATCATGACATGGATGCCACGCTCAATGGCGTACTTTGCGATGGGGAAGTGGGTAGGGTCGGGGGTGAAGATTGTGATGGCATCGCCAGGCTTAAGAGCGTCAATGGCGGTCTTGTAAGCGTCGGGGTCGACCTTGTCGTTTTCTGGGAATGAGTCGAAGGAGGTGTCGAGGTTGTTGTAGACTTTTTGGATGTTCTTGTCGAGATGTTCGCCTAGGGGAGGTTAGTCGTGAGCATAACAACTACGTTCGAGAGATCCTTACGAATAGCAGGGAACTTCTTGCCATTGACGCCAACCATTCCCAGCTTGTTGACCTTTTCGCGACGGCGCAGATCAAAGAGACTGAGACCAACGACGCCAACCTTCTTGTCTGAACCAGAGGCACCGCCACCGACGAAACCGGTGGTGTACTCTCCAGTACCAATCTAGAGGTTTCGTATTAGCAAACTGGCATGAATTGAGTATGAGACCGTTGTTTTTGGATCAACTCACCATGAGGACATTGAGAGGCTCCATTGTGATGTTATGCCGAGGGGCAAGGCGGGGGAGGGGCTGAAGCTATGATGGGAGCAAAAACGGGGTATGAGGGTATATAAACGAGTCCCAGATTACGTATGGACGTATACGAAGGTCAAATGAAACTCGAGAGGGTGTAGAGACGAGGTCTAGAGCGCAATCATGAGACGATGGACATGAAGGCTGAATACTGTTCTTATGAATGCTCGCTCATGTCTCCGCTAGCTTGGAACCAAAGCTGGGGGACAGTTCGGGGTTCTCTCCGGACGTGATTGGAGGAAAAATGAGTCCCCGCGCCAAATCCCCCCAATCTCAAGCTAGAGAGAGGGATAGCTTTGGGAATATGGAGTCATGATGCCGGATAAATCTTGAGTTGAGGTGCTCATGTGAGTGTGGGGATGATACAGCTTCGCAGAAATCTGGGGGAGAAAGGGGTAGGTAGGGGAAGAGATGAGATTGAATCCTTGAGATAATGGTGCGTGCTATTGCTATGTATCCTGTTGTAGTTGATTCGGTGATCATGTTGGTGGTGTTTGTCTCACATAGGTAGCCAATACCTTAGTAGGTACTTAGCTAACATCGGGGGCGGGGAAATCCCCTCGTACTGTGACAGAAACCGTCAAAATTGGAGAGAATGAATGATCTTCACAGTACATAATCTATAGTGGCGATAGGTTATCATGACAGCAATTCTTGAGAGTATTGGACTAGTGGTGAAGGATAGATTCATTTCCCATTCTGACTAGAGAGGTATTTCTCACAGGGACCATAAATTCGATGGAGCGTCTAGAAGCCAGAAGCCAGAAGCCAGAAGCCAGAAGTTCCCAGAACCACCGGCCCCCAAACCCATGAGAGGATCATCACTATAAATCGACATGGGTTGCGAGGTGCAGTGAGGGGTACAGAGCGAGACGGGAGGATTAGTGCTTTGGAGGGGTCAACGTCAATATCCCCCCACCCCCACGGCACTAGAATCCCCGGCTCATGACCGGAAGCAATGGTAATCATGGGTGATATGATTTGATGTTTACAGCAGCAGAGTTTATCGTGTTACATTCCAGCGTGTGAATTATCAGTTGAAACCGTTTCAGCGTCGAATGTAACCTGTCGATAACATCAATTGTCGTCACCTAATCAAGTGCCGAAAGTCTATCAAAAGCTTCCTCGCATCCAGTTCCAAGTAAATTGATACTATGTATATCAATCAACTTTATAAAGTCTCGTGACTTTGACCCCTCACGTAACACGGCATCGGGGTGCCACGTTGGGGGTACCATCGCCAGAAATTCTCCGCCCACTCAGAGCCAGACTTTGACTTTTACCCCATCAACACCAAACGCCAAATTCCTCACCTCGACACTTTACACTCACTGCCAAGTAAGTAACTAACTCGGGCGCGCACACACTCAGTGGAAGTACAGTACATACAGGCATGTACAAGCACAAGCACAGCCCGGTCACCTTCCGGTCAGTCTCGATAAACCTATGCACTTTGCCTCTCTTACACACCGTGACGCCGCAAAATACAACAAGCCTTGGTCAGCTCGAGGTCCAAGGCAAAAGGGTGACTCTCCACCTGGACCTACACAATGTACACTACTGTAGACAGTGTAGAGCTCATATCCCGGCCGGCTAATCGACTTCAGCGCGGGATGTTGAACATGGATTTGCCAAGCGATCCAACGGTTTCCTAGACCTTCAAGCCTCCGTCTCCTGTTCGTCCCGCCTAACCGGCTCCCCACGTCTGTCCGTCTGCCTCTAACCAGCATTGAGACTGGCGATGTGATGGAAGAGGGTGCATCAATAGATGTCAGTGCTAGAGTTGTGTTATTCGTGGTGGTGGTGGTGGTGGTGGCTCGCTCTGATCGGAAGTGCCGATCTCGCATCCCTATCAAACAGATCACCCGGCAGCTGAAGAAGCAGGCAATCGGTCATATTGGCATCCTCTTGGCCTGGGTATACGACCTGCAGATGGTTTTATCTATCTGTCCGTCGACTTTAGCCGCAGCATGATATGGCATTGTGCGGCATCACCTCGTTCGGTGTACTCAATTCTGCTTGGTGAGACCAGGTTACGTGACGACGTATGACAGTCTCGTAGCCTCAGACCCAACACATCGCTTCTGAGCTCTGTCTGCCGGATGTTGCGCAACTCTTACCATCGCAAATGGGTATTTCAGTGGTCCACTCTTCTCCAGACTTACATTGCATTACTCCAATTGGGGGGCGATCGAGCCAATACCCACACGGTCCTTTGAGCACTTGACTTCCCGAGGCGAATCCACCCCCAAACTGGTTACTGTTACCGCGAGGTACGGATACAGTAGCGTAAGGGAGGTAGCGTAGCGAAGGTACCGAACGAAAATGGATTTGTCGGTTCCATTCGACATCAATCATGTCTTGAGGTTTATACGCTACCGTATAGTAAGGTATGCTAACTAGCTATAAAGTCCCTCTGCGTTTCATTTAAACCCCGGCTTGTCCTGTTCTGTCCCGTTCCTGCTCGTTGCTGTCTGTCTTTTACTTTTCCTCCATCTATCGTCGTCTCTTATAGTCTACTCCATCCACTAAGGTAGCCATCATTCTCCAACAAACAACCCCAGGCACACTAGACATCTCATCATGACTACTTCTAACGGTGCTACCAACGGCCAAAATGGCCATGCCGCCACTCCCAAGTCGCTGCCTACCGGGATCTACGCCCCTGTCATGACCTTCTTCGACCCTGAGACTGAGGAGCTCGACATTCCCACCATCAAGAAGCACGCCGTGCGATTAGGTCAAGCTGGCCTGGCCGGTCTTGTTGCCATGGGCTCCAATGGTGAGGCTGTTCACTGCACACGTGAGGAGAAAATTGCTGTCACAAAGGCTACCCGAGAGGCCCTGGATGAAGCTGGTTTCCAATCCGTCCCCGTTTTCCTCGGAGCCACTGAGGGCAGTGTCAAGGGCACTATCGAGCTGAGCAAGCTGGCCGCTGAGGTTGGCGCTGCTGCCACTCTCGTTCTCCCTCCTTCTTATTACAAGGCCCAGATGAGCGAGGATGCCATTTACAACTACTTCACCGACCTCGCCGATGCAAGCCCCATCCCCATCGTTCTCTACAACTATCCTGGTGCCGTTGCTGGCCTTGACATGGACAGCGATCTCCTCATCAAGCTCGGCCAGCACCCCAACATTGTCGGCACAAAGTTTACCTGTGGAAGCACCGGTAAGCTCACCCGCGTTGCTCTCGCTACAGACGCCAAGACCCCCTTCCAAGAAGGCTCTGGTTACCTTGCCTTCGGCGGTATTGCCGACTTCACCATCCAGACTCTGGTCAGCGGCGGTAGCGGAATCATTGCCGGTGGTGCCAACGTCATGCCCAAGACCTGCGTCAAGGTTTGGGATCTCTACGTCAAGGGCAAGAAGGATGAGGCTCAAGCTCTCCAGAAGAAGCTCTCCAAGGCCGACTGGGTGCTGACCAAGGCTGCCATTGCCGGCACCAAGTCTGCTATCCAGAGCTACTACGGCTATGGTGGCTACCCCCGACGACCCCTGCCTCGTCTCACCCCTGAGCAAGCCAAGGGCATTGCTGAGGGTATCAAGGACCTCATGGAAATTGAGAACTCACTATAGTTCACGGTCGATGTTTGAATCCGTTGTTTGCTTGTCCAGTTGAAAGACCGCTGACATGGATGGGTATGAGTTTGCATAGCGTTGCATTTAATGATGAAAAGTACCCAATGGACTAGACATGGATTTAGGTATGGGCCTGTACCGTCTGGACTTGGTCATGATTATAAATTATGAATGTAAATGAACAAAAGGCTTCCGTCGAGCTATCATGGTGTCTAATTATGAAACTTACTCATGAGTGATGGGTCCTAAATACGCGTCATTTCACATGCTACCTTGTAAAGATGAGCTGCCGTCCCCAGATGCATCATTCTGATGATAATTAACTACAGCTTCGTCTCTCATGACAACAAGAAGGTAGTTATGACATGTATTCAGTTTAATTCCAATTTCCTTCATGGCGTAGACTACCCTGGACCCTTTCTCGAAATGCCGTAGACGTCATTGGTTACTTGATCCCCGCGTCATCCCTTTGGGTATTAGTGAATTGGAGGTGGCCGGTTCCTCTTATCTCGATTGAAAGATTATCCATTTTGGATACTAGCGGCTGCTCGGATAGGCCGATAGTCGCCGATCGTAACCACAGATATATATCAACAACGCCCTTTTGTCAGTAATCCTCAATTCCATCTCACATAAGTCTTACACGGGAATACATGAAACTGCTCTGACCGCCCGCACCAAGTCTTTCTTCAATTGATTCCTCTTCTGCTCAATTGCTTGGCGAGAGTGACGATGCGTGAATCTGCCAGCGGCAGCGTAGCATCTGCCGTGGCCGAAAACGGCACGAATGCACTCGGCGATGAACGAACCCCATTGCTCAAGTCTACTAGTCAATCTCAGAATCAAGATGCCGAACCACCAAGTGAAGCTCAGGGAGATGACCCTGATAGAGGCTTGCCAGCAGGACAAGAGGAAGAGACAACCGTTGTTGCTGAGGAGGTGTCAACTGGCCGGTTGGTTCTCATCTTTGGTACAGCGTGGATCGGAGTCTTCTTGGGTGCCATCGACTCTACTATTATTGCGACTCTCTCAGGACCAATTTCGAGCGAGTTCCAATCCCTCAGCTTGTTGTCATGGCTCGCAACCGCTTACCTCATCTCCAATGCCGCATGCCAACCTATTTCAGGGCGGTTAACAGATATCTTTGGCCGAGGACCGGGTCTTGTATTCAGCAATGTATTCTTCGCAGCCGGTAATCTGATTTGTGGTCTGGCCCGTGACCAGACCACCATGATCATAGGACGCGTCGTCGCAGGTATTGGAGGTGGTGGATTGATGAGCATCTCGACGTTCCTGGGCTCAGACCTGGTCCCTCTACGTAAGAGAGGCATTATCCAGGGCTTGGGTAACATCTGCTATGGATCTGGTGCAATGCTGGGTGGTGTGTTTGGCGGCTTGATTAATGATCACACATCCCAGGGCTGGAGACTTGCCTTCTTGATCCAAGTGCCTCCGGTACTCGTCTCTGCTGTTGCAGTTCATTTCTTGGTCAGGGTTCCCCCTAAGCAGTCGGATAAGTCGTTCCTTGCACGCATCGACTTCATGGGAGCATTCTTGACATCCTCTTTCTTGGTGTTTCTGCTCTTGGGCCTCAACTCAGGCGGGAATCTTGTGCCGTGGACTCACCCTCTCCCGCTGACCACGATACCCCTTGCTTTCATCACATTTGGCTTATTCTTGTTCTGGGAGAGTAAGGCCCGCCAGCCAATCATACCAGTGAAGCTTCTTCTTGACCGGACTGTCTTGAACGCCTGTCTATGCAATCTTGCCTGTACGATGGCGGTAATGGGGGCGCTCTTCTATGTTCCTCTGTACCTGCAGGTTCTTGGCAGTAGTGCCACGCAATCTGGTATCCAGATTCTCCCATCCCCGATCGGCATCTCAGTGGGATCTCTCCTTTCGGGCTTCATCATGAAGAGAACTGGAAAATACACCAAACTAGGTGTAGTGGGCTTGCTCTTCCTGATTGCGGGAGTTGTGGTTCTGACAATCCAGAATGAGCATAGTCCCAAGTGGCTGATGGGAGTTTCTTTCTTCTTGATCGGTTCTGGATATGGCGCAACCCTCACAACGACGCTGTTGGCATGCATTGCTGCTGTTGACCACTCTCAGCAGGCTGTCATCACCTCTGCAACCTGTGAGTTGATCAGACGTATTTTGTTGAGTTCGCATTGCTAATAAGCTTTAGATCTGGCACGCAGCCTCGGCAGTACTGTGGGGGTTACCATTGGCTCAGCTGTGTACCAAAACATCCTCAAAGCTAGACTCTGGGACAGATTCGGTGCCGAGCCTGGAGCTGCAGATGAGATTCGACGCATCAGAGATGACCTGGATGAGATCAAGCATCTTCCTGAAGGATGGTATGACGGCGTCATCGGCTCTTTTGTAGAGGCCTTCAGGGGGGTGTGGCTTACACTTCTGGCCTTCGCTATCATTGGGTTACTGTGCATCTCGCTCATGAGGCAGCACACCCTTCATTCGACCCTTGAGAGACGGTGATTACGTGTGAATCAGATTCGTAAATGAGGATCATATCGTAAGAGGGTTGAAAGAACCGGAAGAAAGAGAAATTGAAAATGCTGGAAGGATAGATTAAAGCAGTGGTTGAAGATCTATCATAGGTAGACATGTAGTAAACCGCGGATATTTGTGGATAATGTCACAAAAGTTGAATGTATTGACAGCGCTGGGCCAAGGTTTCAGCCAGAGCTTGAATGGGATCGGTACTATCAATGAAGCATCTACAGTTTCCGTTTAAACTTCTTTCAAAAGACATGAGATTTTTAAGATAGCTTTCTTAAAGTCTCCAAACATATCGATCTCTCTGCATTCCTCGTCTTTGGATTTCAAGAACCATCAACACTAAACTTTTATCTTCTACCCCAAGCTTGAACACTGGATGGCTTCGTAGATGAAACATTTCTATACAGTTCATACCTCATCACCCCCATCAGATCTAGCTCGATTCAAACCATGACTGGTCACTCTGGCCGAGTGCAGCGATGGAAAAGTTATAGGTAGCTCTAGCAAAAATGTCTCGGTTGACGTTCAGGAACTCACCTCAGAGCTTACGCCGAGAGAGAAAAGCGGCCGAAGACGCTATACTCATATTGCTCTGAATTTCTTCTGCTGCCTAGAGCTTTGGGTCATTTCAAGATACCATTATGAATACTCATAAAGTCGGCATAAAGTAATGCAGAATATAGACCTTTGGTAAGGCAGATCTTAAGCCAGCCTCAGGTTGGTCTAGATCCGTGATTGGAGCTCATACGGGCAGAGTCGAGAATCTTATCCGAGGGGGTAGACATAGATCTCGACCACTCAAGTTACTACCGATACACCCTTTTCCGGATACGATATAACCTCACCTAGCCAAATATCATATTTATTATATCGTTATATTCCTCAGTATAGGCTAATGAACTCCGCTATAAAGGGTATTGCCTGGTCATGTCTTCATAAGAATATGCATAGGCTTGCCTCTCATGAGTTGCAGATGGAAACTCGTGATGGTTGTTACACCCCTAAAACCTTGGATCATACACCGATGTAGTTCAAATTCTCCTTTGGGGGCTTTGTGTTACACAGTTCGAGCTTGGCAAGCCAGAAAACAACCGTTTTGAGACACTAATTAACTTTGTCACTTTTGGGGGCCATTCCTCAAGGCCAAGCTTTGTAGGATGTGACCTAGAAGATAGCCAACCCTATTGGACGACAGGATATCTTAAACTCGGCTTACATCGTGCAAGAGTGATGTATTTATCATAACATACTGTTCAGTGGAGGTTCGCATTCCTGGAGTTGTGCAGCTGGAGGGTCATATGGCAGTGTCTTATACGGACTGGGTGATAGTTTCGGAGTTATTCACAACAAAGACTACGGCCCAAGCTCCTAAGCTTGCGGGCATTTCAACCGGAGATAACGTAGGCATAGAGCTACAGAGCGCCTGGCCACGAGATATTCAGAGACGGCGGCCGACGGACTTGTTGAAGCGCTGAATGGTCGCCTAGCTAACCATTAGTTTCCGTCTACTATGGGAATATATATCGTAAGATGGCTTGAGCACTGTCCATAGCTAAAGACTTGATAGACATATAATCTGCTGCAAAAGCTAAGTTACTGTCTGTTGTAAAATTATGTCGTCCTTGATACGGCGTCCTGAAATGAGAGTCTAGATCTAGTCACTGTCTCAGACGTCGAGGTCTGGAACGCCACCCTTGCCGCTTTCACCGAAAAGCCACCTCGCTTGATGGTAAAGTTTATTCGAGTGTAAGAGGTGTCTTTAAGAAATGCTGCTAAAAGGCTGTTCGGAGGATGAAGGTAGCCAGATTCGGAAAGAGATTCGTGGGCTAGACTCTGAGCTGAAGTGAAGGCAACTCAAGTCAAGTCAAGCACGGACAACGATGGCACAACGTCTGTTATTTCCTCAAGCGTTGTTTCTGTAGGGCAGAGTGGCGAGAAGGTACAGTATTAGAGTGAGGCGTTGCCTGGACTGTACTGTTTGTTGGTCCCTTGAATGAAGATCAACTATTGTGTACCGTCTTTTATATTCAATGCTGATCAAAACATCATATTTCGCCTCTGATCTACTACCAAGTCATGATATGATCAGGATGTCCCAATCCGTACGACAAAACTTCTGCTTTTGGGGGGTTGCCAAGATTCTTGTGTGCTCTGTCTCTGCTGGAGAACCGTTGAGTCAACTCTAACTTTGTGCAATGCTCTAGTGCTAGCCTCAGGAGCTATGGCCATTAGCAACGGGTTCAGTGAGTGCATCATTTTAGCTTCCGAGTGGGAATCTTGACAGGCGCCACACTTGACGGAATTAGCAAAATGGTGGGCTCACTAAAGAATGCCACTGTGTAACCTTTGACCGATCTACGGCCCGTTACGGGAGCCAAGATAGTCTAGTCTCCAGTGATCGTCCGGAGTTGTGTCCAGGAGAGTCTGCCCAGGAGCACTTCATCCGGGCAGGACTGACGCTTTGTAAGCTCTGTGAGTGGTTATAGCTTCACCTGATACGCCCAGACAGCCTCCCATTATGTAACAAACTCCCCGAAACAGAGTTTTGGCGCCCTTATCCCAGATCTCGTAGGTCATGATGGAGATTTTGGCTTACTGTGTGCCTGCTTATGGATCTTGTCCTCACCCAAGCGGCCGACCTTGATCTCTGAGGCTGAAGGGTCCCCATGTGATGGGTCACATTCAAATTCACAAAAGTGTGATGCTGTTGGTTGAACCGGATATGGGCTCTGAGATAGAGTTACCGTGATGCAGGGGAAAATCTGCAAGGAACCAACAGCGGGCGCTCTCGAGACCCTGAATAGATATTTACCGTAGATCCTGTCTCACACACATGCTTCTCTGTCTCACTCACTCATTCAAGTAAAACCTTTCTCTTCCTCATAATGAAGCATCTTTTTATTCTACTCAGTGCTCTGTGGTCGACACAGGCTGCTGCGCAGAGATACACTTACACTACGCGCACCATGACAGAATGCTTCAGTGCAACTCAAACCAGCTTCGGCCCGGCTGAGCCAACACAAGGTGCTGACAAGTACTGGACTGTTGAGATGCCTGAATGCCAGGATTGTCTCTGCACAGGCTGTGCCTACACAAATACATACACCACAACACTCGATGTCTTTTCACCATCAGGCATCGCCAAGTTCCCTTATCAAGTCAAGGAAGTCTACAGGGGCATGTCAGCTATGCCAGCTGATCCTACACCAACTGCTGTTCCTTATGGCTTCACCTCTGGCGTAGAGACCTGCAGCATCTGCGGTGACGAGCCAGTTACTGCCACCATGACATATCCTCGTGGTGGCTCCCCATATCAAGAGAGTGTACCCACAGCAACACTAGCTGCCCAGACTGCCTTGAAGCGTCCTTCAACATTACGAACTCAAGTGGCTGATACAGAAGCTACCGACTCTCCTTCAAGCGAGGACGATGTAAGGCCTCTTGAAAACACTGTCCTTGAGCACAAGGCCATTCAATATAGTGGCCAGGGACCAGACATGGCCGAGTTTGTTAAGATCAGTCTTGCAAGCAAATCTGGCCCTGTTGCCAGAAACGCCGAGTCCAAGACACCTGGAAAACCATCCAGGCATACCAACAGCTACGCCAAGATGAGGTTTGACGCAGTTGAAGCAGCTCCATCGAAAGATGTTGATGGTGCAGCAGCTAGCAAACATCCACCAGCCGGTGTTGCTATAGCTGTGCTCGTGCCTATCGCACTTCTGTTATAGAACAGCCAATAAAACAACAAGGGCAAAAGAACAAAAAAATGAGGAAGATTTTCAGGAATGCATCCAGCGCCGGCGTTGCATAACTCATCCATATTCGGAAACGTTTCTTTTATCCATTTAATAATGATAACCACGGCCAACTATGGGAGAACAGGATACCACCAAAGCGTACAAGACGCCATTTGGAGGAAAGTAGAATAGTCAAAATATTAGCTAGATACCCCCCCAATGAATAAGAATTAAATGTACTTTAAGAACACACTTGTGATGCTGGAAGGAGGCTTGATGTGGTTGGCGTGCCTTGCTTGGTCAGATGGAATCGAGCACATCGGAGAGAATGTGATATGTTTCCTTCCGATTAAGTTATGACGGATTCCCTGCCCTGAAGCCATTGCCATACTGAGCTTGGCGCGAAGGCTTTCAGTAATGTGATGCAGATCTGATAAACTTCAGTGCGAATACACCGTATACACGGAGGAAAGCCTCAAAGTCTCACTCTCATTGGAGACTGGAGACTCTTCTGAGGTGGTTACACAGAAGCACAAAGACCAACCTTGTGCCAAGTCCAGAAAACCTTTCTTCTGAGGGGTTGTTGAGTTTGGTGATGTCTATTCTTTGGTGAGCTTAGCATCCGTTTGTAAGTTAGTTCAAGACAAATGAGGGCATCGTGAGACAGGATCAACACTTCCATCTTGAAACCTCTTCCCAACATACGAGAGGCTCAACTCGCCCTCAACAGCATTGCGTCAAAGATAAGTGCAGCAACTACGGACCGACCACACGACACCCACGACAGAGGCTTCTTCAGGATGAGTTGTTTCAGGCATAGCCAAGTTCGAGTAAGGTACGGGAACACACTCCTGGCTAAAATCGTAAACACCCCTCCTTAGTCTTTTGTAGTCAAACTTCTCGGGAATGATGAGAGTAAGCGGGTTTCTCATAGAGGGCCGCAGAATCTCGTTTACTATAAGATCAGGAGGGCACATGAGTAATAAGTGATGCTCATGCTGCTTTGCATGGAGCAAATACCACAGATGTGTCAACTGAGCTGTCAAATTAGGTAAAGTGAGCCTTCTTCACAGTAGTGGCAGCAGGTTTTGTCACGGAGACTCTGATAGTGGTGACGTTCAAGTCATAAAATCTGCTCTTTACGGGCATGGATTTTGTGCCTCATTCCTGTGTATCCTTTCCGTTTGCGAGGCATACATCGCATTGATTACATGCAGACTGACACTGACTTCTGGGCTCAAGAGTCGCCAGAAAACAAATTGAAGGATCATATCATTAGTAGAGTTGTCTTGTTCTTCTTTCTCGTGGCAAAAATACGATAAAGGTCTAGTACCAGCTTGTCCGACAGGAAGGCTGCTCTTTTATCTTCAAACATTCCGCCATTGCTATGATCCTATGGTCGAGATGAGCTAAGGGATAGAGACGTTGCAGTCATAGTCAGAGAACTGGGAATTGTTTCTGGTATATCAGTGCATAAGGTACCTAGACAAGAAGAAGCTAATGTTGCAATTCAGATTTGAGGAGCGAGTTCTGGAGACGGAGTAATATTACTGCGCGGATCCTCGAGGACTGTAATTTTCCAGTGATTAATTCGAGTCACTACTCATCAGACCTTGCCAGGGTTCTGTGTAAAAGACATTGACGGCAATTGTGGTAAGATACAAGCAACTATGCGTCCAGTTTCCTTCATTGATTTATCCACAATGAAAGATCGGGTTTTTGATATTCCATTTTTTAATGACAAAACTGAAGCTATTCCCATGTTGATACATGCCAGTGGAAAATGATAGGCGGAGGTAATAGACCCTTGTTGATGTGACCGTTTCACAGGCAGATTAGGTTGGACTTGAGCCCCGTTGGGATCCGCTGTGGCTCTGTCGCGTAATTGCGACATTTTATCAGTGACACGTTGATCAGAGTCAAAATTTGCATTGTATCGTCAAGTCACCTCGATTCATGTCATGTCATGTGAGTCGAACGAGTAAAGAGCCACATTCACCTCGTGTTCAAGATGCATCTGCCGAGCAACCTAATGCAACAACAGCGAAGCATCCGTAACATCCGGATAAACAACGTCATGAAAGTCAACAAAGCTGCGTAACGATCGTGGCGTCAGTCATTTTTGGTGTCCTCGTCAGATCAGATCTATCAGGTCATTAATGAACTAATAACCCTTGGATTATAGAGCAGCTAGCAACACTGGCCACTCGAGGCCAAGGTAATCATGATTGCTATGTAGAGAGATCGCTTCGGATGGAGATTATATAAAAGTCGGAATGATGATGAAACTGCCGAGGCCTGTCAATCCAGCTGAAGCATAAATTTAGATACCGCTATGCAGATTTCGGAATCCAGTGCGTTTAATTGGTGTTGACCTCTATTCACTGTGGTCCCCTAAATTCTTCTCAAGTGGCGCAGCTGTGGCATTGATGTATGGATGTGTCCATAATGCCTTGGCGAGTCCTTGAGGTAAGTGGGCATACAGTAAATTCCACAAGGCATCTTTGACTGTAACGCAGAACTTGTCGAGTCTTACTTAGGGGTATTGAGCCCCTGAATTTAGCCCTGAACATGGTCGATGAATTAGTCGATAATCTAGACAACGACTCAAGTTATTGATTCCATTAGAGAGAATATACAAAGCCACACAGCCACATCGAACAGCCCTGTCACCCACTGCAGCGCTGTTGCGTCTAGCAACGCGTGGCCAGCCAGTGGAGGCTTAGGCTTAGGCTTAGGCTCAGGCCTGCCCCGGCCTAGGCGGGCGTCATGCTGGAGGAGGTCCCGCTGGCCAGGGAACCTGAGTACCTTAGGTAGAGCTGGAACCTGTTTCGTCAGGGTTCGGTTTCCAAGTTGGCCATTGAACTTAATTCGCACTCACCCCAATCGTCCACTAGACTAACGACTTGACCCTTTGTCAACACAAAACAACATCGTTTCTATGCATACATACATCTTCAAATCCCTAACGATAACGCTCTTTGTTTGTGTCTTTTTTCTGCATTTTCCATCTGACCCATACTAGCGAGTTCATCTCTTTAGAGGCATTGACGACGATCCGATTCATCTTGGCTTGAGACGACATAAGCCATTGCGATTTCAGCTGAAAAGCCAGCAAGCAAGACACATACATACTTTCGCAGCCTGATTTTTGGCTTTATCAACGAGCGGATTGCTTTCTCGAATCTTCTCCCCATCTTCCCTCCTACATATCTCGAAAGTCTTCACATCAGCCTCCAATATGCGGTTTGAAATCGACCCCGACATCGTCCCCAACCTGAAACTGGGCCTTCACTCTTTCCAGATCATCATATCTCTGGTCGCATGGTGTTTGCAGATTGGTGTTTTCAATGCAAAGGATGCAGAGGTCACTGGGAGGAATGGCTGGGCATTCGCAGTGGTACGTCAACCTTTCGACGGCTATTTCACAATCTGTATGGGGAGCTAACGATATCTACAGTGTTTCCTTTCTGTCCCCGCATGGATCTTCCTCATCATGACTCCCCGATGGGGTCGTACTCGTCGCTTTGCTCAACCCCATGCCATGCTTGCTGTTGACGCTGCCTTCACAGTTATATGGCTATCTGCCTTTGCTACTCAGGCTGCCTACAACGCCGCTGGTCAATGCGGAAAGGCCTGCGGCATCAGCAAGGGTGTTGTCGGCTGTGGTGTTCTGGTAACGTATGTGCTTCAACTCGACCTATGCTGAATATTCACTAACTTCCTGTAGCCTCCTCTTCGCTGGTTCAACTTTTGTTTCCGCATTTACCCTCAACTACTACAACAACCACAACATCCTGCCAGGTTACGACAACCGCCAGATGGGCAGTGACAACATCGACCCTGACAAGGCTGCTTTCTCCATGGCCCCTCACGGCGATGAGGCTTACGAGCGAGTCGACATGGACGATCAGGAACCATCGGGCAGTGCCTACGGCGGTGGCTACAACAACAATAGCTACAACAGCCACTCTCGCTATGGTGATGCCAACCCCTATAGCGCCGATGACGAGGATCCCGATCGTTTTGGTGCCCTCCCCCCTCGAAACAACACCTTCTTCGACAACGACACCGAATACCACTCCGGCGGTGCTCCTCCATCAATGCCAGCCAGCTACGCCAACCCAACAGGTGGCCATCCTTATGAGGATGTTCCCGCACAATTCCCTGCCGGCAACTACGATAGGGGGCACTAAGTAGCAACAGCGTGATGAACGAAAGAAAGGATATATCGGTCTCTTTTTTATGCAAACGGTGTTCAATTTGATTGGGTGTGGAATAATAGCCTGGGAAACTGCGTCTGGGATGCGGGGTTCACATGTTTTGTACGGTAGATAACGCCTCTGGTCGAGGAGGGGCGTTTAACGGCGTCTTGACTTTCGCGGTGACAACTTAGGGAGATGGTTGAGGCCTTTGGCTGCGTATGATCTAACTTAGACGTTGCAACCCATGCACACACATATATATACAAGGCACTTTGGATTCTCTCATGCTTGTGGTTATTCTATATTTTGGACAGTATAAAAGGTTGGCCGTGTGAATGAAAAGTATACGGCGTCTTATATGTCAAGATGCTCGAATCCAACTCCCAACGCCTTCTGTTCTTAAGCCAGTTTTGATGCTCCATACTTGATGATTTAGTGACTCCGTCTCATTCACCCCCAAAGCCCTGCTCTTCTTTCGTGCATCTCGCTTCTACTCCTTGTTCATCTTGCGGATTCGCCTGGCGATATCAGCTGCGGTCTGTTGCATGGGGTTCAACTTTCGGTCCCTGGCCATAGCCGCTGTATCGTCGCCATACTTGGCCACGAGCTTCTCCAACCATTCCTTCTCCCGCGTACTCTGATGCCTCTTCTTGGGAAGGTCAGGCTGTTTGCTCTGCTCTAGGAGAGTCTTGACAACATCGGTTGCATCAGCGTCGTCGTTGATGCCACCCCACTCCTCGGCAGGCTCAGCGTCACTATCGTTATCGAGTTCGTTCAGAGGATCGTTAAGCGGGTTAGGCTTGGCCTCTCCGAGAATACGGATGATCTTCCCATCAGCATCGCGCTCAACACGTGCCTCGGATACAATGGCGTTCTCCATGGTGGCGATAGAAAAGGGATCGTTGGGGTATGCGCGGGTTGTGGTTGCGCCGAGCTTCTTCTCTGTTCCGCCTGTAGGAGCCTTGAGACGCGCTACGAGACCAAGACGACGATAGTTTTGAGAAAGAGTCTCCTTCTTGTTCCTTGGAGGAGTTAGCTTTGCGCTTTCGTCCGTGGCTAGGGGATTGGCTTTACCAGTTCTTTGCAATGGCATCGTTGCCTCGAGGGTTGAGGATCTTCTTGGTTCTGTTAAGTTGACGAATAGGCTGGCGGCCTGAGCGGGCCTTCTTCTTCTGGAGTTCGCGACCCATGGTTGATAATGTGAATTCTTGTGCTGGTTGAGATGTCGATAATTCAAGACGGTTCAGACGTCCAAAAAATGCCCGCCAAAATTTGATCGCAAAGTCTTATCGATAAAGGGAGTGGGGCGCTAGTGGAAGTGATCCAACCTGCTGCCAACCTCTTTATACCCAATAATTACCAACAGCGAGAAAAGCTTCTGTGATAATGATTCCACAAATCTTATGAGAAAATCAAGTCTTGCCCTTATCATATCTTGTAATGGAGTCGGTGGTTTCTGGCAATCATCTCATATTGCTTACACAAGCCTATGAAGTCTGGTACACCAAACTCATACCAAGACCCCATGTTATTCATTAATCGTCTATATCTACCTAATATCCAATCTCAAGAGTTATTAAACCTTGAACTTCCGAGGATCCAGCTTGTCAACGTCAGCACTCTTCGCCTCTCCGTCAAACACGAACTCGGACATGAGCTTGCCCGTCCCAGGACCATTCTGAATTCCCCAACACGTATGTCCTGCAGCAACGAATAGCCCAGGCACAGTCGTTTTGCCGATCAAAGGACCGCTCTCTTGTCCAAAGCGAATATGCCTTGGGAGATAACATGCTTGTTTCCCCTTGATGGGAGCCGCGGCTAAAATGGGACTGAAAGTGCTGATATATGAGATTATGTCGTCGCACTGAGCCTCGTCGCATTCGACTTGATCTGCGGTTTCGGGTAACGGGACATTTGTATCTGGTTCACCACACGCATAGGCCTCATTAAAAGGCCGAGCATAAATCTCTGGATCAACGTTGCCCCTGTGCCTCCTTTTCTGCCCCATCTTGGCTCGATGATCAGGTATAAAATCCGGAGGGAGCTGAATATCTGTAAAGACAGCATATGGGCTAACGTTCGCGTCGAAGACAACGCTATGCGCTCTTAGGCCCTCGATCCTGGCCCGAGGTAAGACTTTGTTCGTCCAAGGACCAGCGGCCACGACTATATCTGTCACGCTGGCAATGGTCTTGGTTTCGCCTGTGTTGCGATCTAGATACTCTATGCTTTCGACGCCATTCTTTGTGGAGTTTATCTTGGTTACCTTGGCGTTGGTGTGTATTTGAGCGCCACCTTGCTGGGCAAGTTCTGCGATTGCTGTTGTGAAATGTAGGGGATGCACTTGAGATGTTTCTGTCTTTCCAGGTGCACCCATCTCAGACCAGTTGTTAATGATGCTATGGTCTACCCAGTCGAGATCCTTCGGTAAGATGCCTTGTTCTAGGAGTTCTTTTGCTGCGCCATTCTGCTTCGGCAGTTTCTCCCAGTCTTTTCCATTCTCATTACCGTTTGCGCTTCCATTTCCGTTGGCTTGGAGTGATTTGATCTTGTCACGCGTCACGACAGCATCAAAGCTTCCGCATCCGAGTTGGCGATAACCCCATCTCTGGGGCCCATTATGCTCAGCAGCCAACTCGGCATGCAAGCGATAGGAGAGAGGAACTAGACATTCCGGATAAGCCCAGAGGGCGAGAAGACCGCCAGCTTTGCCCGATGCACCCTGTGCGACAGTAGGAGCAGCTTCAAGAAGGGTGATAGTATGCAAGGCTGGATTAAATTTCGAATGGCGTGTTAGATAGTAGGCCGTGGTTGAGCCAATGATGCCGCCTCCTGGTATTTTTATCAGCCTTATATGGTTCGATGTATGAGATGAGGTTGTTGAGAAATGACGGGGATGATAGAGAGCCCTGTAAGTGGCGAGGGGACTTACCAACGACGACAATGTTCCTCTTTGCGTCCATATCCAACAGAGCACGACTAGACCGACTTGAAATGACAGAAACTGAGTTGAGAAGCAAGATTCAAGCTGTAGTCTAGGTACTTGTCATGAGCATGATCAACGTTTTGGCGTCCGATCAGACGGGAATCGGAAAGAGTTGGGGGTCCAGTACCTTAGGCAGTGACGTACAGACTGCGCCACCGCCTGCACCGCCACATACACTTTAGATAAGATTTATCGATAAGAGATAAAGCGGCCGCCCTTCTGAGAATCCATGAATGTCTTTAGCGGGGCAGCCCCGAAATCCGAACCGGAGCTATTACCGAGCCGGGGAGTAGCTATGAAATCAATCGGCAGAGCGTTGCGCCGATATCAATTGATTCCAAATAGAAGAAAGAGAGATTGGCAGAATTATATAAAATGACCGAGTGTATAGAAAGAGGCTCTGATACTAATAAGTTAAACAGTTAAAGCTATGTTTATACGGAGTAGTGCATGTCTTGTTCTGATTAGTGAGGTATAGTCTTCAGCTGCGCTGGGCACTTTAACCGCTTTTGACCAGATATATCCTTCTATTATACTTCAGCTCATATAAACGTGAAACATATAAAACAGTTCATCAGTTAGTGAGCGTCAGGAACAATTCCAAATACATACCCTAATATCTATCTGAACCCTCGGTACCGGCGGAATTGGGGACCCCGAGCACTCCACCCCGAAGACGTCACCAAACCAAAAATGGAGTCAAGTACCGAGGCTTGTAGAAGTGTAGAAGCAGTCTCCATGCAATCAATTACCGTTATTGTGTAACTCGGATTGTTTCTTCAGGTTTATTCCCTACTACTCTGCTAACGATTCTACTGCAACTGTACCTGTGCCTACTAATCTGATGTCCCTGTGGCGTGCTACTGCTCCTCGTTGGTTGACTTTACGGCCATCATCAAGTTCCAGTTCCCGCTGGCTTAATAAATACACCACCACCACCGCTACAACTTCTTTTTGTTCCCCGCCATCTTCACCTCTCAACACAAAACACAGGCACAGCAGTCCTCACCAGAAAAATATCACCCATAACCATTTTCGTCAGCTGAGTACAACTTCAAAGATGGCTTCTGCTACTGGCTTTTATGACTTTAAGCCTCTCGACAGTATGTGTCTTCCCCCTCCATCTCATACCCCGCCTTAACCACACCACTTTCATGATAACCTACCTTCTCATGACTCTCTCAACTAACGCCTTTCAGAGCGCGGTCAAGAGGTTCCCCTCGCCGACTACAAGGGCAAGGTCGTCCTCATTGTCAACACAGCCTCCAAGTGCGGCTTCACTCCCCAGTATGCTGGTCTCGAGAAGCTCTGGACCAAGCTCAAGGAGAAGTACCCCGAGGACTTTGTCATCCTCGGCTTCCCCTGCAACCAGTTCGGTGGCCAAGAGCCTGGCACCGACGACGACATCCAGGAGTTCTGCCAGCTTAACTACGGCGTGACCTTCCCCATCATGCAGAAGACTGAGGTCAACGGTGACAACACCAACCCTCTCTGGGCCTGGCTCAAGGACCAGCAGTCGGGTCTTTTGGGCCTCAAGCGCATCAAGTGGAACTTTGAGAAGTTCCTTGTTGGACGTGATGGAAAGGTCAAGGGACGCTGGGCTAGCACCACCAAGCCCGAGTCTCTCGAGGAGCCTATCCTGAAGGCTCTTGCTGAGAAGACTGAGGCTTAATTTGAGATGAGTCAACGGACGGCAAAAAGTGTCGCTGCTGAGCCCCTTCAATCTAAAATGAGATACCCTGTTGGGGCCAGAGAGCGACACGAGGATTATGAAGTTTTAATGAGGGCTTTTATGCCCATACGTACTGCTACATAAACTAATACAAGGATTTAGCCTACTTTGTACTGTTCTGCATGTAACATCTGATAATCATGAAGCTTTGTGGCTTGGCGTCATTCATTCGAGTGGCATAATTTCGACGTACCAATCAGTAGCCCAATAAACAGATAAATTATTTTGTCATGTGCTTCCGAAGCATATTCACTACTGTAACAACTTTTGTGTGATATCATAGTATCTTTTCTCATCTCACACCCCTCCAATCATCCGTGGCTCACTTACATTTAGCACCCAATCTGATTCCTCCAACCACTCATCTTACACGTTTTCATAGTAATACCTGGTTCCGGGGTCATACTCAAGCAAGACCTCCGCTTCCATGGTATCAGCCTGGGCGACAACCTGTTGCCATATGTAAATCTCAAAAGCTCCTGGCATGATTGCAGGAACAGTGACAGCGCATCTGAAGGTTCCCTCACCTTCAGGACTCAGGATCATGACGAGATTACGTCCAGGCAGACGATAGAATCCTGGAGTGTCATCAGACGGATTCCAGCTAACTACCATTCCGGGTCGAAGACGTTCTTTGAATGGAACATCTGCCATCTCGGGTCTCGGGTCTTGGCTTGAAAGTCCTTGTTTCCCAGCTTCTTCTTTCTCTGACTTGACGTCTTTCTGGGTTACCTTTGGCTTGTTGTTAGCGGCTCGCTGTGAATCGATATGAAGACGCCAGAATTTTGCTTGGAAGGCGGTCGCTTGTTCGAGCGTGACACCGGGGGTCTTGAGGCAGCGTGTGATGAACTCTGGAACCGGGAGTCGAAGAAGTTGGGTACCCGTCTCTTTGGGCGCGAGAGCCGTGGGTAAAACGGGCGGAGTGCCAGACTGTAGATGGTGTTAGCAAGTTGTTGTTATTGACAGCAAGCTGGTGCTCGATGACTTACGTTCTTGAGAATCCAGTCATGGAGCAGATCCTGGGGCCAGGTGCACGGCTTTGAAGCATCGTATTTCGGCACGGCAGCTTTAGGGGCAGTGATTCTCAGCATTTCTCCGTATCTCAGCGTGTTCTTGGTAGCGCCAACGTCAAGGAAGCTTGGGTTGACACAGGCTACGACGACGGTTTTGCAGCTACGCTCTGCAGTTGGATCAAAAACATGTTTCAGAACTTTAGTCAGAGCACTCTGCCGAAACGGTACGTAGACCTTCTTGCCAGTGGCGAGACCTGCAGCGTCGACACTGGCTCTCCCGCGGATACAGTCCTTGAGCACAGAAAGACTAACATTGATCTCTCGAGATTCTTTGATCCGCTGGGCTGAATGCTCGGTGACATCTCTTGCAGCCTCTGAGCCGGCAAGGTCAATTAGATAGAGAAGCCCGTCTTCAGATTGAGGGAGCTCAGGGTTCTCGAGGCGAATCTTGCAGATAGCATGCGAACGGGATGAGGAATCGTTCTTCTGCGTGGAGGCAGTCCGGCGGAAAGATGCGGCATTGTTGATGTGCTTGATCAAGGTGTCCGCATCTGTAACATGGTACTCTGAAGCTCCAGCGAGATGAGTCGAACCGAAGGAGTCCTCCAGAATAGAGATGGGTTTGCGAGCGTTGAGGAGATCAGCGGCTGAGTTACCTGCGAGTTCGATGATGGAGATAAAGATGTTGCGGGTGCCTTGAGTGTCACTGGAGAAGAGTGTTTCGGCGATGAGGCGCTCGAGTCCGCTGACAGTGTATGTTTTGCCTGAGCCTGTCTGGCCATAGGCGAACATGGTGCTAACACCGCCGCCCCATGCCCAGGGGACCAGAGGCTTAACGAGCTCGTCGTAGATGCCTTCGGTTGTGTCTTCGGAGTTAAAGACCTTATCCACGCGATAGTGTGTAGACTTTCATCTGTCAGTAGCCCTTCTATAGGTAGCTTTGTATGAGGTATCTTGTATTTACCACCAAAGGAGGAGGTCCCCTGACTGGTCTTCGTAGTTCGTGTAAGTCAATCACACCCGGTGCGTTGTTTCGAGGAAAGGCGCCAATCAACTGTCCTCCTTCTTTCTCATCATCTAGCATCGGTCGAAGACGAGTAGCAATAGTGATGCCAGGGTTGGACTCTTCATTGCTGGTCTTGGACTTGATAGGCGCTGGTTTGAAGCGATTCACCAGCTCCTGATAGCGTTGAGCATGATCAAGAAAGAATTGATCCATGGTTGAAATGAGGCTCGTGAGATTGATGGGAATTATAAACTGTGATCTTTTTGTTCTTGACTAAAATCAATCTCTCTGTTGAGATACTCTTCTGATATATCTCTTCAAGAATGATGGTGCCTAAACGATGTGAACTGCAAGTACTGCTGTGGCGCTCTGACCCAGCAACCCCTTATTACACGTGACAGGGTCGCTCTGTGTAGATATTATTGAATACCTACTAATATTTATTTTACCCTGGCCTGAGTTGGGCCAAGGCAGAGAAATTACTGTGGTACACTATTTCGTTGTTGTGGTTGTGATATGTGACACTTATATGCATCAAAAGTGGCTTGTTGCTGCACGCGCCCGTTAAGTCTAACTTCCATTCAATTAAACATAGCTCTGGACATAGACTTGAAAACCATTCGCACTAAAGTTCTTACTCATTGCTTTAACAGATTATTTATTTACAATATGTATGTACAAGTAAATACGAAACCCAAAAGACTGGAAGTCATCACTTAGTCCAAGCTACCCCAGCGGTAGATGCCAGGCAGCTGTTTCCAGGAACCGAACATATCATATTATATTTCAATTACAATTTAGCTAGGTCTCCCAATAACTAGATTTTCTTTTCTCTGCTGCCTGTTCATCCCTGCTTTGCGGAATAATATGTTTGTTGATCCATGATAGAGTGGACTCCCGATAGGCAACAGTTTAAGAACGGCACTAATACTTTAAACTACGTTATACCATTCAATTAATTCCGCTGTAGTGTTTTCTAAATGATCTTATCTCAGGCAATGAACTGGTCTTGTACTCTTTCTGATGTTTCTGCAAACCTATTACTGCTGAGCCTTGTGTCATGGTCAACCACAATTTAATGTCACTTCTTCTAGATCACAGTTGATCTCTTTGCTCATTTCTCCTGTCGTAGGAGGCAATCCAAGTCGATAGTAATTGCCCCTATGTCCAAAATTGCCCAGGAGACTCGATTACAAGACACTTATGAGAGGGAGAGGGCTCGGCAGCAACGAAATCACTATGTGCCAAAGCCGAGCCACGAGCTCTGAAAAATAGACTGTATCTTCCTAGATGCGCAGGCTAGCCATCAGTTGAGAGTCAGTTTACCAGGCTAAGTCTTTCCAAAGCGCTTCGATGTGAATTCTCTAGAATATCTATTTATCATCTAGGGTTGGTTCTTATCCCTGGATACTGGTAACCACTCCTCTGAGAATACTTCTGTTTCATATCGAGGGGTTCGGTTTGGGCTTCCCGAGTACCAGGGATAGCTCCGAATGGCAGCAATAAAGCTTGAGGGTCCTTCTTCCTGAAGGCTTTCAAAAGCCGAGTAGATATTATCACTGCCAGCTGTGCCATCAATAGGGAATCGTTTTTTGGTTCAACTTCCTTCACTGCTCTCAAATGTATAGCATAGCTGAAATAGGTCTTTTCAAGCTTGACCTCATGGAGATTTGGACTTTGGGAACATGATCTCTTATCGAGGCCTCCTGTCACACACCTAAACAACTATTCTCATCAACATCGAGAGGCAAGCGATGAGTATACGATACCTCCCAAGTAACAGGAATGAGTCTCAGCCACTTGGTCTACGCAGACATGACGCAAAAACTACGATTCCCCCGCCTCGAGGTTCCTGTTGTCAAGCTCCACTCTAGTGATACGAAAAGAGACGCTCTACATGTTGCGCTGGGTAACCATTGCGTTGAAGACTGGCCGAGAAACTGGGGAAAAGCTCCTGTCATCATAGTTGCCAACAGTATCGCCCGAGCTTCAGTAATCTAGGTTGTACAGGGCAAGGTCGAGATCAAACGTAAGCTGAGCCACTTGTAAGGCCTCGAGACAACATCTGGTGTCAATGAAAACTCAGCTGTGGCATAAGCTTCCCGTACAACGTTGACAAGCACCAAGTCCTCCATGCCTGTGTTTAAGTACCTTATTATATCTCCGAGTCCCGTCTCCGTTTTACGGTGCGCGAATGTGCCAGCGCCTGTTATTACCAATGGATGTCGATGAGAGATGGCATTATGAAGAGAATAGGATCTGCTGCCTAGATCACCGGGTTCACCCAAGTCTTACAGCCGCAGAAGAGCCGCAGCAGATATGTTATCTAACAGGAAGAGATGACGCCAAGGCCAGAGTGACCACCATATCATACAGGGCTATCTGATGATCCCCATCGCTGATCGAGTATCAAAGGCGGCGAATGATCCCCGACGACGCCTGGTGCCAGGTTGGGCAGGAAATATTGGCATTTCGATCTGATCATGAGAGTAAGCTTTCAGCCTGAATCAACGGTCGAGACCCAATCATCACGTTGCGCCTTTGGTTCCCCTGGCTCAAAACAACTTGTCCAAAAGTCTTACCCTAGGGGTAATGTGGTGGCACAACCGCAGGCCTCTAATCATAAGGAAATTGTATGGAGTGGATAAAATCTTACCACAGGATAATGCACTCCTATGTTCTTTCATCGTATGTTCCAGTGAAACGGTAATGCTTTCAGGGTAACCTTCCCACCGTCCAGTCCATCGATGAAGACCATGCCCAGAAACAGTCTGCAGCAAGCCCCGAAATACGATAATACCTGGTGATGCTGAATCTTTGTGACAACAAACTCGTGTCTTGTCTTGACTAATTCGGTGAAGAATCCTTTTGACGAGGGTTTTGTAGATAATTACCAGAAACTCATGGTTGTGATATCATCTGTTTGTAAAGGTCAACGTAACCAACATCATGTATCCTCCTCAACAAAGAAAAGATCTTTGCTGTGATATACATAGTCGCCTTATGGTTGACAGATCTCGATCCGAAAGCACCGGAATTCAGTCAAAACGTCAAACCACTGGAAGCGAAGCTCATCATTACCATCTCAGATACCCACCTGACGTCTTTTCTCCCTACCCTAGATTTGTTACAATTCACACTTCTCAGAAAAGGCTTATCTTGAGCTGCCACACAACGACATCATCATCAGTGTCGTCATCTTCTAGAGTTCGCCTGTACATTGGATTGATTGGATGTCCTGATCAAGCCACCGTCAGACTTGGCCATCAGCCTACCGCGTGTCGATCGCTGATCATCCACCGCGCACCGAGAGAGGCCGAAAGCCACAATCTGGATACCCTGCGCCGAGGAAGCGGAAAGGCTTCCGCCGTCAGATAGTGAAGAAACTTTTACCTTGGATAGCCACGATGTGCCATCCCTTCTTCTGCGTTGCCTTCCCCGGATTTCCAGAAGTCTGCAATGCCACCCTCCCCCACACAGAACGGCCGCACGCCAACACCAAGCGGTAAGGGAAATGACGGGAGCCAAATAAATGCAGGTTCAAGATCGTCCAACTCAAGCCCACTAGCCACTTGGCTTTCGAGACTGTTCCGTATCGAGAAGTAAAACTGCAATTGCTTGATACAGGAAACTCAAAGGTAAAGAGATTTCACAGCCCTCTTTGCCCTATGGTCAACGCTACCGGCCCTTCGTCGGTTTGTGTATCGAAGCAGCTTGAGAATTACGTACAAGCGGCGAATAAAAGATAGGGGAGTAGGGAGTGAGCTTTCGAATGCCATTGCCAGCTGAATACCGCAAATTAGGTATCCACCTGTCTGACAAGCAAGACGGGTTGCGATGCCGCCTGAGGGTCACGAAGCGAGTTGATAGGACAGTTTTCGACGATATTAACGCGATGCACGTCGTTCGATAGCATGGTGACTTGCCATGCGGCACTGCGCTGCTGAAATCTATGTACATACTGTACTCATCTCTCATTCTGTGTGGAGAAATGTTGCTTCGTCCGTTGTTAGAATTGCTCCGCCCCTCCAGACCATCTCAAGCCATCACGGAAAGTCTGGGGAATGCGGGGGACGAATGGGGAGCATCCTCATGCTGATGACCGTCCCGCTTTGTCTGGAGGAATGTATACCGTATTCGAACGGTCGACGTAGAACTGCAAGAGCCAAGCTGCAGGCAGGATATCTTTATCAGCGTCCATGATTTCCGCAGCTTTGTTCACGCACGAGACCCATATCAACCCGTCGTCTATGTGAATCAAGTGGAACTTTTGCACTATGAGAGCGGAGAGCCATATCACGCAGCGCGCCAACACTTTCATGCCCATGAGGTTCCATGGCTACTGGGGCATGCGTGTGCCTGTAAATGTGCTGGCGGTGACTTGATCAACTCCTTCAAATCTCGTAAATGGCCTTCTACAAACGTCCAAGTCCTGCATTAAAGCAGTGGTGTGGCTGACCTGTAAACCACCATCATACTATTAAGGGCTCGGCCTTTGCGGCTTGACGATTTTCCATACTCGGCACAAGGGACATGAGGAGAAATCGACTGTTGAAGCCGCACGAGCCAAGTCAGTGACGGTGAGAGTCCGAGAAAAACAGCCCAAGTTGTTCATCGGAAGCCGAGAGCTAAAAGACAGGTTGGTTATGTGTATGAGGGTACCTGGCCTAGCCATCCCCGCGCTGGCAATCTCATGACACACCGACACCAAGAGACGCGGGGTCGGTAGGGTTCTCCATCTTCTTGTCGGGGCTGTTGGAGATCAAGGGTGGCTGCCAAAGAACTTGGCTAGACGCGTTGGGAATGCCCCCTGGCCCGACTTTTAGTCAAAACAGCAATACTATTACGTGATAATAAACTATGTCCAGCACGTGAAGACGAGATTGAATGAAGCCGACATCAAAACTCGCATCGGTAGCTGTCCGCCCAGTTTGCGGGGAAATCTGGGGACGTGGAGACGATACTTTCAGTACCCTTTCATGAAAGATTTCAGGGACTTGTTGTTGCATGGCTTTGGGTTTCTGGATGTCGATCAAAGCCGTTGTCATGAACTCTTTGGGGCCCTAAACCGTTCAGGCAGATGGCCAGGGGAGCCTCGGCTCACGA
Source organism: Fusarium subglutinans (assembly GCF_013396075.1). Taxonomy (NCBI): domain Eukaryota; kingdom Fungi; phylum Ascomycota; class Sordariomycetes; order Hypocreales; family Nectriaceae; genus Fusarium; species Fusarium subglutinans. The sequence goes on along the minus strand of NW_023502129.1, from coordinate 80,582 downwards.
ACAACTAGGGTGAGATTTGCTTTTTGAGCCCTAGTCCCGTTTGTCCAAACTCCAAACTGTTTCAATCGATCAATGGCAGGCTAACTTTGCTAGACTTTGGTATCATGATACCTAAAAGCCTCAGCACCATAAACTTGACGAGTAGCCATGATGCGTACCTGAGTCGAGGGGACCGATCATAACCGACCGACATCCTACCACACCATAATAGACCAAGCCTTCAGCCTAGCAGCATTCAAGTCAACGTGAATGGCCCAATCGACACTAGCAGTGGTTCGCCCGGAGCAGTCGGGTCCTGGTATAATTCAGGACTAATCTTGATTCGCCCACCATTACCTTACCAGCAACGTAGCATTCAACCTCATCTCAGGCTTGTGGCAAATCGGACATGAACCCCAACGCGTCAATGTCGGTTGCCTCCCTCGTGAAGCGATATCAGAAACCATGAGTCGCCGAAAAACAAAGATAAAGAAAGAATGGCGGAATTACCCATTGCCTCGAATCTCTTTGCAATATCATGGCGATGCTAGTGGTTGATGGGGAGCAGACCGACTTCTCATTAGCCTAGCTCAATAGCCGCGTGAAGCAGACATGGGGAACTCGCTTAGGCAGGGGTTGTGCAAGCAAGCGGCTCGAATTGAAGCAGTGTGAAGACACGACACCGTCAGCTCCTGTCGGACATTTGTGTCTCGGGTATTGGCGAAGAGCGTTTTCAACAAGGATTAGGCATGATTGCGCGAATAAAGGATAAGGAAGGCCTGTATACAACTTGGTTGCCTTCAACAAGAAAAATGATTGCCTCGAAGTTTTCTCACACCTTGATCTACTTTACCTTCAACGCCTATCAGCTCTCAGGCATAGCGTAGTATACAACTCGGGTGAGTGGGAGTCCGATCAAAAAATAGACATTCAGATGTGAGCCAAGACGTAAAACGATACCGAGGCGGTGATTAGAACCGAAAATAGCTTGTTCCTAGTATCATAACAAGATGCGACTATGACCAAAGGCTCGAGACAGCCTTGGGTCCCTAGTTCGACTTGGGCCTTGGACTGCTCTAGTTTTTTCGTAATGTAGCGCTTGCTTCTTAATTTTCCAGCGATGAGAAACGAGACACTCATCAAGCGAATCGCATCAGCAGCCAATGAAAAGAGACTGTCGTGACTGAATAAGGTTGATGAGCCGGCGACAGGGACAGTGATGACCGAGACCTGATTGGCATGGATATGCCTCGCTGTCAGTGAGTGAGTGGTTGCTGCTTCGAAGCGCCCCCCCTGTCGCTTTGGGAGAGATTGGTAGTGCTGGAAGAAGAAGACAAGAGAGGGCTTTTTGCAAAGTGCGAGGCTTAGACCCTAGCTTGGCTTCCATGCAGCATCGTTCGGTCCTTCTAACGCACGATTTTATCGTTTAGTGTATGTGGCTAGAAACAAGCCCAAGCTTGGTTCGGAATAGCTACCAATGTAGACCCTTGCCGCCCCCGCACACCGTCCCTGTCGATACCTTGGATTGACTGGCTTGTGTGTTGATCGATTGCTTCAAAACGAGAGGCGCCGGTAGTCGTCTCCAGGTCACGGCATTCAACCATTGAAGTGTTGTGACCTATCCTTATGTTGTTGTGGTCTTTACCGCGTCGTCCGCTGAGGAAAAATCACTTCAGTTCACCCACCACTGTCGCAGCCACTGTTGTCACCATGCATTTGTTTTAAAGCAGGGGCATCTCGCAGGGCTTGACGGCGAGCGATGGCCAACATTTGCAAACGCATGTTTGATGATCCGACTCTTTTTGTACGTATTGCATGTCAAGCTGTGCCTGATAGCCCACATAGTGACTTTAGGGACAAGTCCAGTTAATCTTGGCTTTCAGCGGAGGAAGATAAGAGTTTTGCCTAGCACTGTCGGTGAGCGGAAGGTCCGGCGTCAAGAAGTTTTGCAATGAAGAAGTTCTCCATTAATAGTGTTGTTTCCAACCAGCCTTGGGAGTTTTCAAAATTCAAGGGTTAGGATAAGCGTCGGGGTCGGATTTGCAGGGACCAGCTCTCGTTCAAGGGCTCTGTGCAAGGAACTCTTGAAATGACGATGAAAAGAGTTGTGATCAGCCTGAAAGAGTTCATGCATCTATATCGAGTTTAGAGATCAGTGACGATCACGTTTAGGAGACTCTTTATTTGGTCCGCTTGTGTCACAAGTCTTCCTCTCACATCTGCTTTCCAGGAGTATGTGCCCAAGCCCTGTCGTGTTCGGGCTCCCAACCTTCGGGTTGATCCCGGTTTAGTGGACATTTTCCTAATCCCTGACCGAAGGATCGGTACTCTTGTAGACACCGATGAAACTCTGCAGCTCTCCACGAATGCAGCCGCTAAAGCTGACCTGCGCAAGATGATCACTGCCTTATCGGCTCGTGATAGTGTATGTTTGAGATTGGTCCTCTCTCGGGACCGGCCGACACTTGCGAGCAACGTTGGATTGGATCTGAGCAGTACCGAGCTGGCTCTGACCCTGAAGATAAAAGAGCCGAACTGAAGTCGATCACAGATGGCACTCCTGTAAGATAAACTGTACCGCGCGACGATGAGAAATGACCACAGCGCAATGGTTGTGCAGTAACGACAAAACGGCTGGAGTGTCTGATCAAAAGAATGCCTATGCAGTCTTCTGTCCTTACTGTGTGATGTGATGTGACCACCAACCAGGGGACTATTGTCAAGCCGCCAAGGCGTCGAGCAAGGCTTCTGATAACCCCCGCGGTTGAGCCAACTACGACCATAAACGTACGTAAGGAGCGATAGGGTCGGTGAGATGTTGATGTTCTAGAAATGTGGCTGCGACGCTGAAAGCTTCGAAATGTAGGGAGGGTTGCTTCGTTGAATTTGCGGACATGCATGGTGAAGCACATTAGGATGTGGTGGAGAGCAAGGCTTCACACTTCACCATAACTAGTACAGGGCACTTCAAATCTCATGGTGGTGTGACGCGACGGTGCAGAGCATACGATCCTTGATAGCTGGACACTGGATACTTTTGAAAAGTGCTTCGCATGGATACGTGTTACTAGACAGGGCGATGATGGCAACCGTTGCAAATGGCTGAGGACAGTGCTGTGCGTAGTGGTGTTGAAGTGGTTCCAGATGACGAGAGCGGCGTGCATAGGTGTGGCTGGCTGCCCTCAGTGCGAGGGTAGCATCCATCTCTTGCATGCAAGCAACCACTTTCTTGGAATCGCTGAAGTGTGAAATCTTGGAAATTCGAAAGTCATTTGTAACGAGAATATTTAGCAGCAACACAAACTTTGTTGAGTCCTGTCAATGTTGAGAAATGTGCTGTGGTTTTACACACGCATGGCATTCCATTGTCCTGTCCTTGAAACCTTCGGGTTTCTCGGCCGAGGAGGCGTGGGTCAACCTCTGGGTCAACTTTGGGACTCCCTCTGGGAATTGATGGTCTCGGGCTCTATCCGTAAATTGAGAGAGGGATCACATCGTAATTCTAGACCGAATGGAAGATGCTGATGAGCCAAGTACAGTAAACAGGCTTGCACAGCAGATAAATTGTCTCCGAAGTTGTGAGTCCATGAATGATGTAAGTGGACGGGCGCAATTCAGCACGAGAGAGGGTCGAGTGGGGGGAACCAGCAAGGGCTGTTGACTGCATGGACCAAGACGGTTGAAGTTAGACAGCGTTTAGTCTGTGTGACATGGCTGAAGAAGTCTGGTGGAAGAATGCATAGAAGCTCTGACAAGTCTAACCTGCTTCTGAGGCGCCGCCACGGTTGACCGCTAAGCAACTGGGTGATTAGCCTTGTCGTGACTAATTGGTCTCAGGATCAACCGCTAAAAGACATGTACCGCAATGTCCCAATCCGTGGTATTGCCGCCATTCATTCGAGTTTCTCGTCATCATATTCATGGCGTGAGTTGGTAATGGTCAGATAAACCGAGCAGTCGGAGCAAATCTGTATGTTTCCGACATGGCTATGATTGTCCAGTTATCAGTGAGGGATGTGCTGATTGTCTCAAAGCATGGGGGTAATCAGCCCTGTTCATGTCATCCTGGGCCACGGTCTGCCATGTGTTGTGCGCGGTTGTCTTGCGTGTGATCCTGCGGGGTGAGAGATTCGTTGGTTCCACTACTTTTCACCAGCTTGGTCTTGGGCTACCAGGGCAATTGAAGATATGTGTTAAGGTGAAGTGGAAGGCGGCCAGCAAACGCGGAGGTAGGACTCGAGCGGATACTCGTTTCGAGGTTCGACGTCGCCAACCTAGCAAAACTGCAAGAAAGCCTGGCTCTGAAGCCTCTGGATAATATCTTTCATGACGGCGTTGTTGCCAGATGAACGTTAGCATCTGTGTCGTGCTGTTGTAGGCAATAGGGCCCCTGTTCTTAACTGATTTGCACCATGAAATGCCGACACGGTTGGCCTTACAAGATCCACGATTGCAAGCGAGCTAGAACCGAGGTGATTTCAAGATTGACTGACGCTTCTATCGCCTGCTGCTGCTGTTACTGCTGCTGCTCCCTCGTCTGCCTCTCCACTGTAAGGAGGCAGCTACATACCTTACCTTACCTAGGTGGCTAACGTACGTAGCTAGCAGGATTAATTGTGAGCCTTGGCAACCCCAGGCTGCTTGGCCCTTTTGCTTCTGAGAGGCGGGGAGATTTTGTCTTCTCACAGCGCGAGTGGTTAAGCTGTCGATAATGGATGCATGGGGAGTGGATGAGGTTGTCTTCAGTGGAGATGGAGATGGTTGAGACGAAGGAGTGGGCATTTCTGATTGGGCGGTCACGTTGCAAAAGGACCTGACCTGACCACGGTCAAGGGTGCATACGGAGCCCCGGGAGTGGATCGCTTTAGCGCCTACGGTTGTGGATATGGAACTGCAGCTGCAAATGCAAATGCAGCGGATGATTTTAAGGTGCACCCGGCGGCGGTTTTGTCACCCTTGTCGCTACATGGATTCAGGATGTATGTACGGCGTATGTATGTATGCAAGTCTCCTTGTCTGGTGCATCCTGGCCTGTCTTGGCTCTTTTGTCGCTTGAGATAGGTACCTAGCTCGCACGCAATAAAGATCTTTTGTTTCCATTACGGATATGATAACGGATATCTTATCTTCCTCTCGTCAGGAACCGTTCGAACCTGCATCTGTCGATGCTATGTGATCGACGACTGCCAAGAGCTATGGACACAGTATCGTCTAGTTACAGTACCGTCTGTAGCCTGTAGTGACAACCAGTGACAGTGGCAGAAGTTGACTTATCGCAGCCTCGTCGGCGATTCCGAGAGTGTCTGAGAGATAAGTAAGTATCTTACCTCCAGTCTACAGTCTGAACTGACTTGTACAACAGAAAGGTGAAAAAGCTTGGACAGGTTGAATTTGAAGCCTCTTTTTCCCCTGAGTTCTTCGAATTTTTTTCTTCTCCCATAGCGTCAAACTACTTGCGCACCAGACTATCTACGGTGTCAGTGTCAGTATGCAGGTTCCTTCTTGATCTTAGCCCCAAACCCGTCACTCTGCCAGCCCGTTGTGTCATGTATGATGAGCTATCTAGGCTGGAAGCATAGACCTATGCCGGAACAAAGCTCCTTACAGAGTTTACAAGACTGGATTGAGCCTCAGGTGTGCTTCGGCCGTATACCGTTGTCATGTCGGCTCCAGACGGTTCTTCATCTAGACGAGAGGATGCTACGTGACAAGCCACAAAGAGGAACAAAACTTGCCCAATTCTCCCACATTACCTGGGCTCCCTTGCAAATCTTGGATATTCACGCATCGCATCAATCTTAACTCGTCTTTAGTTATTACCGGCGGCTTTTATGCTTTGAGGCTCTATTCCCTTTGCGCAATCGTCCCCGACTTGGCGCTCGCTGCACTCTTTGCCGAACTTGGCCTAGATTTTCAACCTTGTCTTGAGTGCTCCCTTGTCCGCGACGACGATTACAGTACTGAATAAGAGTGTCGTGAGTCCAATCTGCCCAAGATCCGAGAGTTGGGGGGGAACTCTGGCGGAAGAGAGCGAGTGAGACCTTGCTCTACAAGGGACGGACTCGATGAACATGGGCTGGCCAAATCAGAACCCCCAGGCAATGTGGGAACGGCCAAGGGCAGTTATACCGGTGTATGAACAGCGCTAGGGGTGCCTCGCAGCGCTATACCGACGGCCACTAAACCGCTCATGGAGATCAAGCCGGGGGTTAACCCCCCGTAGGCCGCCGAACGATGGGAGGAGACTTGGGGCGGGTGCTTGCTGGACTGGACTGGCTTACCCCAAAGACTTACAGGGTCTGCAGGCAGAGAATGAACCACTTTCCTGGGGCTAGAGATAGATACTTGCGACTGCTCACATTCCATACGACACACAAGGTACCTATCTTAACCGTAACCAACTTGTTTGGTTGCCCTTACCATTTCGTACAGTAGCGAGTAGCCACGCCCACGCAATCTTCGATCCCGCCCCTCCCCCCCATCATTGGATCCAGTCAGTCACTGTACTGTGAGTGAGGTTTTCCTTGGCTCCTCAGGTCTTCGTCTCTCCATATTTCTCTTCCTCTTCTCCAAACAACGACGCACCTACGTAGTATGAAGGAGGCCCGCGCTGCCGCTATCTACTGTAGACATACATACATCACCGCCAGCACCGGCCAAGACACACCGAGAGAGAGATTGAGATTGGACTGGGTCCGTTGAGACTGAAACCATTTTCTTATTGCCAGGGGAATCCCTTCTGTGGTTGTCACTGGTTAACCTATTCTGCTCCTCTAGTCTACCTCGGCCGAAATGGAGATGGCATCCAAGGATCCCCCGCTGATCATCGTAAAAAGACACGCTTGCTTGGGTTTGGGATGATGATGCCAACGCCAGAGCAGACAGAGACAGAGCCACAGCAAGGACAAGCCAGAGCTAACGGTGCCCCCATCATGGGAGTCGTCCATCCCCCATCCATCCCCCTCTCTCCACTCCCGTCTCTCATCAGACGTCCCGCTCTCTCGATCTTAAACGTGCCTATCTGCTGTAGGTACATCACTACGCTATTTCACGCTACCACTCCTTGTAATGAACTTCATCCACACCCCTCACTCTCCCTGCACCCCTCGAGTGCACTGCTCCCCATCATGATCCCTGCCGCGGCTTCAGGGTCCTGTTGCTGCTCTCAAGTACGGGGCGATACCCTCCTCGGTCTCTGAACACCCCTCGCCTCTTCTATCTGGTCTTCATCTTGCCTTATACCGTCCTAGAGCGCCACTTCCATATTCATACCCCGTTCCTGAAGACCTCATTCATACTTTAACATCGTGTTTCCACCGTTTCTAAGATCTCTCTGTTGTCTATACTCTTATGAGCTCCTTATATCCAAAGTCTTTAACTATACCACTACTCCACCACCAACTTGACCTCGACTCCTGTCAACATACTCAGTAACTTGACTCAACTTGGTTATATATATCCCTTGGCCTCGACAACTCTCTTAAACACACCCATCCACCTCCTACACACTTCACCCTTTCAACTTCACGAACATGACAGCCGCCATGTCACAACCGACCGTCACGGTCAAGGATCCCTCTGCAGTACGGAAGCGCAGAAGACGTGCTCCTGCTGGTGGCGCTTCTGATGATTGTTTCTCCTGCTCCAAGAAGAACATCAAGTGTGACCGTAGAAGACCATACTGCTCTCAGTGTCTCGAGGTTGGCAGTGAATGTTCTGGTTATAAAACACAACTTACTTGGGGAGTTGGCGTGGCCAGTCGAGGCAAGCTTCGTGGCTTGTCTCTGCCCATCGCAAAAGCTCCTCCTGTTACCCGTGAACCTAGGAAACACTCGACTGCATCATCAAGAAGCTCTGCCATTGCTCGTTCAGGGATGGAAGATGAAGTCAGCCGCATGCGCCAAGGCCCCATCGATATTCCTGCAGTGACACAAGTCGCTTCTGCACCTACAACACCATTTGCCATGGCAGGATACGACTACCTCTCTATCCCCCATCCTGAGCATGCAGCCCCTATCCACCAAGGAAACTGGGGTTCGGTCAACTATTCTACCGCTCAAGAAACAGCACACAATCTTCATCGATTCCCGGTGCCTCTTGTCACAGAAAACCTCTCATCTTCTATCGATCCCCTTACTCCTGACGTTGGCTATGTATCGCCCATGAGCCAGTCATATACCAGAGACGACGTCTCTTATGTCCACAGCCCGTCCTACATGTACGACAGCTATACAACAGGCACTAGCTCTCCTGGCCCTCAGAGCCCCCCAGCATCCCTCTACGCCGAACACGCAAGGACCTTCGCCCCGACCTCATGCCCCAGTCTCGCCCATGCTCCTTCAGAAATGAGCTCCAGTCTTCACTCGCATACCGACACCTTTGACTCGCAAATGGGCAACAGGATGGTTCGGGATTGTGATTCATTCGGTAAGCTCAGATGGAACCAATGAATTCCTTGGTTCTAACGTGTGCAGGCGTGCCTGAAGTCGATACATATGGCGCCAGCTACAGCTCGATGCCGATCTCCTGGCAGTCTCCATCGATGCAAGATGAAGATGTTAAATCTCATCATTCGGACTTTGCTCCCTCGGGTTGGCCAACCGCTTCCGAAAACCATTCTGTTCATGTGAGCCAGGACCTCATCTCCAAGATGCCCTTTTTCATGGATTACTATGAGAATATCATGTGTCCCTCTATGGTCTTTATCGACGGGCCACACAACCCATTTCGAGACCATGTTCTGCGACTAGCTGTAAACAGCCAGAGTTTGAGCCATGCAATTTGTGCTCTTGCATCCTGCAATCTCCGCATGAAGAGGAAACTGAGTCTCGGACGTGATACACGAGATCTTTCTGAGAAGTTGATGGCTGACAAACATGCCGCCGAAGCCATGGCAGACACTCAGCCCGACGACCTGTCCCTCGCCGAGGAATACCAACACCGTAACCTGGCTGTGCACCTATTAAACGAGCAACTCAACGACCGGACCAAAGCAATTCACGATTCAGTCCTTGCTACGATCCTCCTGCTATGTCATTATCGCATGGTTGAGTCCGGTATCGCCAAATTCCACACTCAGTTTGCCGGTGTCAGCAAGATTCTTGCTCTTCGAACTCAGCATCTTGCAACATCTAGCAATTCTGCCTGGATGGAGGCTATTTTCAACTACTTTGACGCCATTTCTGCCAGCATCAACGAGCGCGAGTCCCAAGTGTATCCCGGTTTCAGTGGGGTGTCAGACTCTCAACTCTTGCCTGTCGGAGCCGAGAACCTGGTGGGGTGTGACCGCGAGCTCTTCAAGACCATTAGCAGACTCGGACGCCTGAATCTACTGTCTCAGAATCGCTCCGTACGAAAAGCAGCTGCCGCATATGGAACTCAGGAAGTGCCTGAACGATCTCCGTCCTTGTCTTACATCTCCCCACTAGGTCACGCTCGGCGAGAATCCCTCACAGGGTTCAAGGTGAACGATCAGATAGGGGACATGAGCAGTATCACTAGTCATGGCCTCGGCGATGGGCGATCAAACACGGGAATCCATGAGGACCGAACTGCGCCAACAAGTGCCCCGGCCGCGGCTTACGAAGAAGGTCGCTCCTTGTTTTGGCATGAGTGGAAAGAAGCACGGCTGGCCCTCCAAAATTGGAACTTCGATGCTCCCAGGGTGAGCGCCTCACTTCCTGAGCCCTGTACACAGAGTCAACTGCGAGACCTGGAATCACTCTCCGAGGCTTTCCGCTATGCCGCCCTGTTATACACGGAGCGACTAGTGAGCCCATCGCTTCCTTCAGGCCACCAGAGTATTCAGAGCCTTGTCAGCCAAGTGGTCTATTACGCAACGAACCTGGACACAGGAAGTAGCGCCGAGAAGTTTCTACTCTGGCCCCTTTTCGTTGCGGGCTGCGAGTGCGTCAACGAATTACAGCAAAACATGGTGCGGTCCAAGTGCCGTGATATCATGTTCCGTTCTGGTTACATGAACAACTTGGCGGCTCTGGAGGTGCTGGAGAAGCTGTGGGCCCAAGATTGGGCGGGAGAAGAGCCGTTGATGTTGGGGACCAGGACCGGGGATCAACGCGGACCGTTCAACTGGACTAAATGCATCGGGGGACCCGGAGTGGAGGTGGAGTGGATCATGTTTTGATGTGCAGGGATGTTCGGCGATTGACATGTGAAGGCGTTTGTGCTCGGACTGAACTGGGCTGAGATGATGGGATGGGAATCAGGGATTTGGATCAAGTTGCAAGGGGCTGTCATGAATTGCAGACAGGCATGCGAGCGTGGGTAGGGGTTTGTGAAGTTGGCCGGTCTTGTTAGCCTAATGGTGTGTGTGTGTGTGTCATATTCGGATTCGGGACTACTGTGGGATTAAGTTTGGGAGTTTAGCTTGATGAAAAGGCTAGTATCATCATCATCATCTTGTATTATGTAACGCAGGCAACGAAACACAACAGCATACGGAACGGTTACGTTAGAAAGGAAGCAAAGCAAGGCGTTCCGGTTTAGCATATTAGGACAGGCCTTCTGGAGTTGGGTACGTACTGAAAATGGTCCTAAGAGACCGAGATTAAAACGAAGATTCACCTGAAAAGTGTCAAACTATGACTTCTGTTAGTCAATGATCAAGGAGTAGGGAGTCGAGAGTGACCCTCACATCCAGGATATGCCGAGGGTGCTAGTGAAGCCATTGTGAGGGACGATGCAGGATTTGGCAGTTGCAAAGACGTTACAGGGCTGGACTAGGTTGAATACAGCCTCTAATTTTCAGCCTCCTTTTTTTTATTTCCAGCTAGCTTTTACTGACTGTACCACGTAGTACTCCTAAAAGCGAAAGGTCAATGTCTGGCTTGCAGCGGCGCCACCGCGGGTTGACTCCGCTGTACCTGGCGGAGCCGGCCGAAGGTGAAGGGCTTTACAGTTCAGAACAAGAGCACAGCTGGACGAGGATTGATAAGGCGCGGTTAGATCGTTGATTGGCCAAGACTGAGACACGACGAGACGTCAAAGTGCCCAACCCACTATCAGATATTTTTTTGGCCGATTCAAGCCAGAGTCTCAAAGTATGAGTGTGAGTGTGAGTGTGAGTGTGAGTGTGGGGATGGAGATGGGAATGGGTTCAATGATCGACATTAGGGATGATTTACGGTAATGGAGCTGGGGATGGGTCCCTTGTAGGTTGGTTCCATTCCATTGCTTGAACTCTGTCAAGTACCGGTACGGTAGTAGTTGTTGTGTAAACGACAGATATAGTTACGTATTCTACACCGGGTTACCACCTTGCACCACGTTGCGCTGTCACTTGGAATGAGACATGCAACAGTATGATAATCTGTCAATGCAACGCCAAATGGAGATTACAAGGCTATTGCAATGCTTATTCCCACATCCAGATATACGTATGTACATAGTCATAAGGAGGTTTTTATTATGATCGAGAACTGAGACGGTCAAACAAACGCAGAAAAATATCCTAGTCAGCGATCTTCCTCCTCAACGTAACATCACAAGCAAAATCCAAAAAGCTAAAAGGATCCTCCCTTCTCTCCACATCCATTCGGCCTTGTCTCCTGGAGCTAGTAGGGATGGGCAAAACGCCACGACATGTAACAATCCTGCTGAGCCTTGCTGGGTGCACAAGGATCGGGGGGGAAGGCTTCGGTGAGAACGGCGAACGATCAAGGGGCACGACACAAAAAAAAAAAAGGCATAGCGAATGCTGGTTTCAGGAGTGAAAACAGACATGGCCGAGGCTGGGGGGGATGGGGTGGTTGGTGGTGTGCATACAGGGCAGACTAAACCTGAGGCTGATGAGGTTTGTCATTCTGAGATTGATGCTATTCCCGACGAGGTAGGTCAAACACAATTTAGGATGGGCTCCTTTGTGCTGATTAGGTAGGACGGGATAGGGTGGGATGGGGTGTAAGACATTAAAAGAATACATCTAGAAATGAGAAATGAACTATCAGGGAAGGGGAAGGGGAAGGGGAAGGGGAAGGGGAAGGGGTGGAAGTGCAAGATAGATGGGAGATGGGTATGACCAACTGCCTAGTTAACGTGGAGTTGTCATGGGGTTAGATTCAACGTTACGCCCGCAATCACATGTACGTTATCAATCTGAGGATAGGTAGTTTCGATTTCCTATACCTCTTACTTGAAACTATGCACTTACAGAATGATGCGGGCGAGCAAGCGTGGGTGTATTGCAACGCTGGGGGAGTTTGTGTTACGGCATCTTAATCAAAGTTGATAACCGCGTCTGCCGACCAGAGCTTCGGGTCTCCTCCTCGAGGCCCGCCTGCTTGGTACCTAGGGTGCAACTACCGACTCAGCGAGACGTGGGTAGTCATTTGTCGTAACAGTGTCATGGAGTTGTTCGTCAGGGAGTGGCTTTGATGTCGGAGGTTGCTCAGTTACAGGCTCCTCCTCATCATCATCATCCTCGCCATCTTGGATCCAGTCCATCATGTCAGGGGACTCGGCGCTTTCCTTTGTCTCAGGTGTATGTGTATTCTCAATCTCAAAAAACAAGGGGGGCTGTGGTCGACTTGGCTTAGGGAGCTGTCTCTCGCTTGCTCGGTCATAATGTTGCTCGGCGAATTGCTCTGGGCCAAGTCAGATTCTCTCCTCTGTATTACCCCTAAAGGCTTTACTCACCACTGATCGTCCAGTAGGTTTCCTCTGGCTGGTCCTCGAAGAGCTCCTTAGAACATCGTAGTCCATCTTTGATCACGACAAGATCCCAAAGACGCAAGCTCCTCAACTGGTCTATCCTCCTCATGGCCTTGCTTCGAACCCATTTCCTCGCAACCGTTACATCGTACAGCATAAGGCCATACTCATACGTCCACTCTGCCACCCACTGGATCTCCTCGAGCTTCATGGCGCGGGCACTGTCGCGGAACACGTTGTCGAGGCACTCGCGGTTCTTCAATACGATGCTCAACATGTTCTGTTGCTCAGGGGGATAGTCCAGGGGGACTCCGAGTTGAAGATTTGTCCATTTGTGGCATCGCTGGACGAGTTCTGTGGTGTATTCACGTCTGTGGCAGTCCTCACAGAGCCAGAGGTAGCTAGTGACGACGAGGACTCTTTGACACGATGGGGGGCAGAGCTCTTTGCAACCTTGACTGCATCCGACCTTGAAGAGGAGCCTGTGCATGCATTGCTCGTACCGAATGATGGCGACACCGCAAGTCATATCGCTGTTCAGTGTCACTCGCTGTTCAGTTATAGGTATGCGTCGTATAGTCAGGGGGGAGAGAAAAAGATATGGTGACGAGAGCTTCACGTTGTTTAAGTAGATTTGGAGAGGCACTGTAGAGTTTAGGTTGTTACAGAAGCGTTGAAAGTACCGCCTTTCGCGACTTGACGCCAAACGTCCTTTGGCAGTTGAGGTAGGGTAAGGTAGGTGCCTTGGTTACAGTTGAATCGGTTGTCATCGTTGAGGGCAGGCTCGTTTGGAAGTAACCACAGAGCAACCCGCTGCCTCTGAAGTCATCACCACCACATATACTTCCCCATTTGCCAGTGCGTGTGCTGTTCGCAAGATATTGTGTGGAAACTGTTGAACTCTCACACGCATTTGACCGTGAAAGGGGCGAGTGATAGCGAATGAGCACTCTGGCTTGACGAAGAGACGGCAAAAGCCATTGTTGCCTAGAAGTTAAACGCGTCTATCACCATGTTAACCGAGTTCTTTAAGCATAGAGGCGTCGTCGTGCAGTAAACTTTGATTCCCATTTTGTTCTTATGACTCGATATGGTGATTTTGATACGAGGGTATTAGGGTATTTCATGAAAACCAAAAAAAAAAAAAAACATTCCGAAATGCGAATATACCAACAAGGTAGAATACACCCACCCACCGAAGTTCACACCTCAACACCATGCCACAAGCGCCGAGATATTCGGTACAATGCCCAAGCACACACGGTCATGAAATAAACTCACTCAAACCAAATCACGCACCCGCTCGACCCCTTCTGTCACGCCATTTCCCCAGACTACCTCGCCCTGTTTCCCAGCCTTCCCCTCCCCATACTTCTAAGACCCCGCATGTGATGCGAGAGTCAGTTCAGGAAAATACCGCGAAAGCTTTCTAGGATTATGCACGTCTACCCTGGCTGGCTCTTCTGTATCCGAGATCTGGTCGTAATCGTTTGAACTTTGGCCGTGATTGCCATCCAGCAGCTGGACAGATCGTCTCTTAACTTTGATGTTTCCCTGCGCTGGGGCTGGTTTGTTGCCTTGTTCGTTTGGAGGGGTTGTCTGTGCACGTGGAGGCTGTGCTTTTGGTTGAGGCACAGGTATCGACTCGCACACAGCTGCTACCTTTCTGGTTTGGCGGCACATATCGGGACTGAGGCTCCTAGGTGGGCCAAAGTTGAGAGTGCTTGTCATCATCTTGCGGTAACCCTCAAGCTCCTGTTGCTGCCGATCAACTCCTGCAGGACTAGCGACGTCACTTCGGTTCTTCTCGTTTGATGTAAGTCCCTTGGCCTGCACAAATGCACTGGAGCGAACGTGGTGAGGATCACGTTCGTAGTACTTGTCGATTATTGGATGGACCATGACGGTCTGTCTGTGGATTGTCAAGATGGAATTTGTTGGTACATTGACCCAATTCTCTGCTTCAAGTCAGTCCCTCCCCTTCAATACCCAGATCATTTTGCATACCTCTCTCAAACGTCAGGGGCTCGCTTGCAACAAGTACAATGTCAGCGCCCCGATCCTTGCGCTCCATCTGGTATTGCTTGTCACTTGCAGATTGTGTTCGTGTTGTCCATTGAGTTCCGGAAGAATAGTACAGGCTGGCCGCCTCATCCTTGGAACTGCTGATGTATCGAGTGCAGATCACGCTATGACCATCGGTGACAGCAAAGTTGAGCAAACTTCTGGTATCGACGTCCTCGTTCTGCAGAATGCTTTCGGGAATCGCATCGGTCATCTCGTTGATCTGCGCGATCGTGCGCTTCATAGCCTCTCGAAGAATAGTCGGACCAAAGCCAGTTTCGGGGCAAGCGCTTGGGTCGTGGCCTAGTCGCTCAAGAGTATCGAGAAAGAGGGCAAATGCCCACTCGCTATCCGTTCCGCCTTTGACACCCAGATACCACTTATCAGCGAGACGCTCGCCCAGGCGACGCTTGATGTATTTCCATCCACCCAGACCGCCATTGTGCATCCACATCAGACTACCGTGTGTGAAAGGGTGGCAGTTGTCTTCGCTTAGGGAACCTTCGGTCGTGGCACGAACATGGCCAAAGATTAGGCGGGAGGCGGTCTTTGAAGCGATTCGCTGCAGATTGGTGCAATTCCAGGCGGGAATGGTCGATGTGAAAAGGCAAGGCGCTGAGCCCAGCTTAGGGTCGGTGTAGAAGCCTATGCCGAAGCCATCTGCGTTGTTCTGACCTCGTCTCGTATCCTATAGATGGTTATATGTGTCAGTTATGACATGACGTTCCTTTGATTGTCGGTCAAAGAAATTGATTGAGGTTGACCCACGAGACGCAACCGAGAATCAAATGATTGTTTGAGAATAGAATGAGTAGGATCGAGAATCAGCTTTGATAGGAGAATCTCGTCACTCCCTTTATAGACCTAAAAGAGTTACGGTGTCAGTGTTGTGTTCTGCGTGTGACCAAGAAGCCGGCTTCGGAGGTATAGATAAGGGATCTTGATTATAGGGGACTCACCAGAAAACGGCACATGGTTTGACCTTGTGCGCGCAAAGAAATCAATCTGGTCCGGAGAAAAATAACAAATAGGTCAAGAGGGAGGACAGGTGCGAGAAAGAATAATAAGAGAGAGGTGTAGGAACAAAAATGTCTGGAGAAATAGGGGATTGCGTATTACGGAGACGGGAGGACAGTGATTGTGAGAGAGTGATTATGGTGAGGGATGACACCATTGGCCCTGGAATTCTCAAGGGTTGCGTTGCTTCTTCCAGTGGATGCCAGGAGTGGCTATCGGTGAACGGGCCATCGGCTTTGGCGGGAGACACAGGTTAAAGGTAAGACAAGGCTGAGAGGGAGGGGGGGGAAGCGGCCAATGGGGGTGAGTGAAAGTAGGGGCACTTTAAAGGATTAAAGGATTTGAGGATTTGACTGACAGAACCAACGTGAGATGGCTACGATACTGCATGAAAGCAATTGGTGCTGATGAGTTGTCATATGCAGTTATAGGTGCCACATATATGCATTTCCCTAAAATACATGTTTTTATAGCATTAAGTACCTGCAGTAATCAATCACTGATAGCACCATTCACGAGGCTGCTTCTATCCTTGCATATGAATTCGAAATTCCGGGGAATGGCCCGCTGATAGTGGAGCATATCACGGCTCTCGTCAGTTGAACTGCCTTCAAGTCCCGTTCAAAGTGTGACTCAACAACTCAATTCTTTTACTGCCTGTTTTCGCTTGAACTCTGGTTATGACTCAATTGCTTCTCATCACGTCAACGACCCCCTGCGAAGCCGTGATTCATCACTTGTCTTGGGTTAAAATGATCATTCAATCAATCTCATATTCAGGGGGAAAAAAAGAAAATACAGGCCTGCAGCCACCGCCAAAAGCGGGAGTCGCCACATCCGCGCATCGTTGACCCTTGCAGCTAAATAGTACAGCTCTGAGCCACATTTGACGTCGGCTAGTTGCACTGACGTCTTCTCCAACTGTGGCGCTACTAGGAGCAGCCATTTTACGCGAGAACATCGCCCATTTACACGCTCCGCGGTTTCGCGACCGCGTCTTTGGCCTATGACATTGGCATGGTCCACTCTCGTCTCGCTTCAACCCCATCCCAGCCCGGCCTTTTGGCTCCTCTGGCAACCAAACTAATTCTGCAATTAGAGCCTCTTCTTTCCACCATATTCAATTTTCGACATGTTCTGATCTGTGTCTCTGCAAGAATTCGTCTCATCAACTTCGTGAACTGTGACCTCTTCACCAGCATATATCGTCAGACTCGACTCCTTCAGCCCAGCCCAGCCCAGCCCAGCCCAGCCCAGCCTCTCGCGGCTTCAACAGGGCATCGTCGTCTGTCATGTCCTCCGATGGCCCGGATACTCTTCCAACGCCTGCGTCATCGTCACGACCAAAAGGAACACCCTCCATAACACCTCGGCGCTTTAATCGCTTCTGGCAACCAAGACAGTTTCAGACTCAGCCGTTGCCAAAGTTTAGAACTGCTCTTGGGAGCTTGGACGAGTCTGATACTAATCAGCAGCCCATCTCACCTCAATCGCTTTTTCATAGTGATCCTATTTTACCTTCTTCTCCAAGTGATAGATTCCAGGATGAATCACGCAAGAGAAAGCTTCAGGCCGAGGCTTCGGGTGATGAGGCTGTCTTCAAGAGGCCAACATTGAACTTGGATGACATGCCACCTCTTCGGTTCAGCACCACAACTACTTCAAGCAGCACACTTCCAGGCAATGATAATGAAATTCAAATGTCAGAGAGCCAAATTAGTCTGGAGAGTCTTGATAGCTATAGAAAAGCTACCCTGGTAAGTTTGGCTTGGTCCGAAATTGCTCACGCGATCTCAACTTACACCACATCAGAGCAGTTTCTTCAAGACCAGCCGTGGAGTTGCTCGAACACCTAAAAAGTCACCCTTTCTCATTAATACACCCAGTATCACCGAGGAACCTCAACCTGTCGATGTACGTTGTTATCTCCAGAGTCCATGGCGTCACTGACATCATCACTAGGAGCTAGCCAACTACGCACCTAGACCAATCCGAAAATTCGGCGATAGAGGCGTTGCATCACAATTACTCGACCGAGAGCATGGACTTGGATATTCAACTGGCCAACCATATCTTCACACACCAGCATGCGACCCTCGAATTGAGACTGCAAGGTTTTACAGCCGTTGCATCGATTCTTATGAATGTCTAACTCCTAGTGGCAGCCGTACCATACCCTTCTGCCTTACAAGCACTCACAATGCCCCCGTGACGGCTGTCGGTGATGAAGAAGGTTGTGTTAGGTTCTTCGACACTTCTCCAAACGATGATCCCAACGAGGAAAAGGACTTGGGCGTTCACTCGGTTCATGACAATGCCATCTGGGATATGGACTTTTCCCAAGATGATATGCGTCTTGCGACTACAGCTGGTGATGCAGCTCTGATTATGGATGTTACAACCAAGTCTATTGCTGCCAGGCTCGCAGATGGCCATTATAACTCGACTCGACAGATTGCTTGGCAGAAGGGTCAATCTATTGGCAACGTATTGACAACATCAGACAAGGCTGGTCGAATTCGTCTGTGGGATCTGAGGTGCCCTCACTCTCATGTGAGAAGTTTCTCAACAATCAGTAGCAGCGAGGCAGGTCGTCGAACCGTCACTGTTCGAGATGAGACCATCAGACCATTCCAAGCCTCGACCGTGAACACTCTTGACAACACCCATGAGCGTACTGCCCATGGTAAGACCTCTCCTGCTTCTGTTACTGCAATTCAATGGCTTCCCGCTGGTCGTGAACATCTTTTGCTCTCCGCTTCTGAGGCCGAAGCTCTTGTCAAGCTCTGGGATCTTCGGTACATCAACCGTCGCCACCAGGAAAAGAGCACACCTCTCTCGGCTACCACCGTCCCCTCCAACCACGCCTGGCGTTCATATGGTATCACTTCTCTGTCTCTCAGCAGTGATGCCGACCGTATGTACGCAGTGTGCAAAGACAACACCATCTACGCTTACTCTACGTCTCATCTCATGCTTGGCCACGCTCCTGAGCTCAAAGACCTCGCCACTAAGAGGAGACCCATCGAAGCCCAAGGCCTAGGACCTCTTTATGGTTTCAAGCATGACTCTTTCGCAGCACGAACATTTTTTGTCAAGTGCAGAATACGACCCAAGGGCTTCTCCCATTCATCTGACCTCCTTGCAGTGGGTAGCTCTGAGTCTTCTGTCGTACTCTTCCCCACTGACGAGCGATATCTTCGATCTGTTTGTGCCCAGCGCGCTCACCTCCTTGATCCACCTGGATCTGCACCTACACCCTCTCGCTCATTCTCATCTGCCACAGGCGCTGAACCCACCTCCTCCACAATCCCCATTTTCCGCAATGGCACAGCTCTTGTCCATGGGCATCAACGTGAAGTCTCAAACGTCAGTTGGAGTTACGATGGCAAATTAGTCAGCGCGTCTGACGATTCCATCGTACGTCAGTGGCAGGAGGATGAAGGTCGGGCTCGGTACCTGAGACAAATCGGAGATTTTGGTGGTGAGCGATACATGGCGGGCTGGGCTGATGTGGGTAGTGAATGGGATGACGAAGATGATGAGTAACGAGTTGATAGCATGTTGCAGTAACGCATGGCGTTTCTTTGATATTATACGATACCCTTCAGCCAACATGGGCGTTTCAAACATGTATGTTAGTTAGCAGAGCTCTCCACAGAGACTCGAGCACACAAGCGGGTTCATGAAGGGCATTTACAGATAGCATTCACGAGGAATGACATTTAAAAAGGTAACATGCACGAGTTGGAATTACAGAATAATTTTGTTCAAGAATATATCGTTTAGGTATTTGTGACGCAAACTGACTGTCTCTGAATCTAGTTTCGTAATCGTTTCTTTATAGAACGCTAAAAGGCCATGAACGGGGGTATCGAGTACAATCGTGTGCGTGTGCTCTAGGTATAAAAATGCAACCGACTCCAGGTATAGACGTGTTTCCCCCAATGAGGGTTATCCTGAATCCTTCAACTCCTTAAAACGCCAAACAAAATGCAATCGCTGTCTGAAACAACTTCTCCTCTCATGCTTCAATAATCATTACTTCGCGGCCACGCCTAGCCGAGCACAATGCTCCCAGCAGGATAACACCAACGGTCAATACTATCAACCAGTTGAAGAGGCTCATACTATCAAGCTTCTTGGACGCAACTTGAAGACAGTCTTTCAACTCGTGCTTGGCCGTGTTTGTTCTGGCTGGCGGGCGCATTGGTCGCGGCAAGGTCTTGTCGAATCTCATAGACTTGGAAAAGGCTGGACAGAGTTCAATGGCTGCAGCATCATCCTTGGAGAGACCAGGATGGCCGATCGGGAGCTTAATCCCACTCTCCGGCTCCACTGTCGATGCGGTTGCACTGTAGTTCCAGATCTTCCAGACTAATTTAGTGCCGCTTGTTGGTGCAAGCTTTGTAGATCGCTGAATTCTGTCTCTTGCGATAGAAACACTGTCCCTGAGACGAGAGCGAAACGGGTGCAGTTGGTCGACCAAGTCGAGTAGTGACGAGGTCATACTGCCGCCACTTTCTTTGCGCGCTGGGTCCTCACAGACCATGTCGAGCTGCTGAACCAAAAGTGTCATGTTGTCGAAAATGCAAATCGACTCTTGAATAATATCCTGCTTCTCGCGTGATGTGAGTTGCCCCTCCATGCTAGCGAGTCGTCGCTTAAATTCCCGTTTCAAATCTTCCCCGTCCTCGGGAGTCTGGAAGTGGAAAAATCGGAGAGGCATCGTGTGAGTCGCATGGCAGTGAAAGTCGTCTATCGGGACCTCTTCGTCGGACAAGCCACTTGCACGCTTAGTTGGTCTTGATATCTCTTCACAGGGGAGACGGTTTGGCTGAACTGGAGAAGGTAGCCGGTCCCAAAAGTCGTCTCCAGCTGATTCGAGTGTAGCTCTGATAAAACGGCCACCAGCAAAGAGTGCCATGAACAAGATGTAGGAATAAGCCATCAGCACATGAGGCCTATGTTGGACAGTTCTTTTGATGTGCTGTATGAATTCCCCCAATCGACCATTTTCTTCGACAAGCCGTAACTGCTCTTCAACAGTATCGTTGGACCACCCCGCCAAATTGGCAATGTCGGCCTTGAGACGATCCGAACGCATTAATCCCGGAAAATACATTTGTTGGAGTACCGATTGCATCCTGCTGCAACTTGACAGCTCGTGAAGATCGGAAGCTGGGAATGCAGTTTCTGCTGAGTTTGGCGGAGTTTCCAGCTCGCAGGTCTCGTCGTCCTCCCCGGGCAAATCTACAGGCAATCCCGACTCGAGTATGTCGCGCCATAGCGTCTCAAAAGCCAGATAGATGGGTGTAACGTGGAGCAGGCCAGTGATATAAGCAGATGAATCAGTAGCAAGAGGAGGCAACGCAAGCGGTAGCCGGGCGATAATAAGTTTGTTAAGCTTTGCGTGCGCCGATCTTGTGGCGATGGCGACAGACTCGGCTAAGGAGAGGTCATGTTGGCGGTGTTGAGGTTCGGCCTGGGGTTGGGGTTGGGGTTGAGAGTCGGACGCAGGTTGAGGCTGAGGATGTTGTGAGACGTCGGCTTGGAGAGAAGCCATCTCCGTTGGAGTTGACTGGGCTGCTCGGCCACCCTCAGGCCTGGACTTCAAGTAGACGTGAGGATTGGTTTTTATTTGCAGGTTGAGGTTTAGGTTATTGGTGTGTAAGCACTTGGTTGTCAAAAAAGGTTGACGTAGGGACAGAAAATATTCCACGTAAAGAGTGAGGAAGACAAGATGATGAGGACTAAGGTCGAACCGGAAATCGGTCAGTTCAGGTTAGGCAAAGTGAATGTAGGGTTTTGAAGGAGGAGGAAGAGTCGATTTCGGTCTGGCCTGGGTCAAGATGGAGGAGGACCCTGCAAATGGAGATGAAGGAGGCGACATGAACGATATTACAAGCGGAGCAGGAGCAGGAGTAGGTATGATGACATGCCTTCCTCATGGAAGATTTAATTATGATAATGGAGGGGAATGATTCAGAGCCTCTAAAATTCGAGTCGAGTAATTAGGTGCCCCATTCACCGTTCCTTATGACTCCTAAAAGCTGTCTCCAAGGCCTAAAGGTAGAGAGAGCTTAAGCTATCATCCACAATCAGCTGCTTATCAAGCCACACTACGAATCAATATCGATTCACGCATAATGCAAAACGCCGCAATTCTCTGATTCCCACCAACGCCACATCAGGAACAAGGGCACTGTAGATCCCCCTCATGACAAGGGCCCATGACACGGAGTGCTGCTGAAAAAAGAAGCTCCCCCACTTGGAGACGTGAAGTCATGATCGGAATTTTGGCGTGCCATCGGCAGTGGACCCGCTGGAAACAGGGATCCAACGCCAAAACGCTCCGGAGCTCTGGGTCGGACAGGGAATAATGTTGAACGGAGCTGCTCCGGGCCAGGACAAGCATTCTATCGTTTGAGCAGAGAGGACACGAGAATATCTAGTCGACATGAATTTTGATTATATTTCAGTCTCTCAGCTTCAAAGAAGCAAATATCCATTGTCAACGTATACTATTACGAGTACTGCTGAGCTGTCAATTGTTGTAAAAGCAAAGATAACCTTGACGAAAACATCAGCCACCGCTAGATATGATACGATTTCCCGCAGCTTGCATATCTAAGTGACATCCTTCACAAAATGCAGTATAATTGGTCATCTAGGGGAGGAAAGAAAACTCAGGACCTTGATTCTAAGTGACAAGAATATTTAGGTGATATAGCCCTAAGCTTAGGATGACTTTTACAGAGTTTATTTTGACACCCCTTATCAAGGTCTGTTGTTTTCTTGCCCCCCGAGGGTCATCTCATCTTAAGACCCGGCTGCCTCAAACCCTTCCCCGATCCGAACCCCGGTCGAGGCGCATGGTCCCGCCCGAACTTTCGATTCGATCTTCACAGATCATCGTACATGGCCCAAGATCGAGAATATAACTAAGAAGTTCAGGGTCCAGAACCACGGGACCCTCAAGACCCTGCACGATCAAGACTTATTTCCTGCAATTTTCTAGATCGGGAAATCTAACATTCTAAATCAAGCCCTTAACTCCATATCTCCATGACTGAACCGCTCGTCTAGCCGTATCTTGCGGTTGAAACGCCCTGCATCCTGTGCATCACTTGTCCCTCCTGTCCCGTAACTTGCTGTTGAAAGCTACAAACGCCTCAAAATTCCGTAAGCTCATGTATGTCGTTATCTTCATGACCCGTACACTTAAACTCCCACCGATCTCTCCAAGTCGTCATCCTTTTTGGGTTCCTCCGCATCGTTGCTCTCTCGGCTGACCACAATAAATGAAACAAAAACAACTGCAGCACCAACCCAATAGGTAAAACTCGAATATTGCTGATATTGCAAGATCTCGCCAATCAAAGACAAGGGTATCGTGAGAGATAAGCCAACCGTCACCACAAGGGGTGTCGTCATGAGCAGAGCGAGGGCCCATGATATGTCACTGATGAAGGAAGACACAGCGTTGAACTGAATGCGTGTTAGTTTTCTGATAACTCGGCGAAACCACAGAAACCTACAATAATGATGCCCCAAAGTGTGCTGCTGGGTGGTAATTCAAACTGGTCACGGTTAGCTCACAGTCACATCACGACTCGAACAAGACTCACTGGTTCCAAGCCTGTCCAATGCAATATGAAGAAGATGGGCCAAAGCAGAACCACGTTGAAAACACCAACAAGTCCGAAGAACATCTGCATATCAACCTTGTCCTCATTCGGGACCTTGCGCTTCATCACAGTCACATAAAGACCATAAATCACGGCACTTAGAAGCGCCATTGAATCCCCAACCGCGATTTGTGTAGGTGACTTGTGCGGAAACGACCCTCTATCCTCATCGCTTTTGCCGGTCAAATCCACAGTCGAGATCAGAATCACTCCTGCTAGGGAAGCTCCTACACCCAAGATCTTGGCTGTCGAGAACCGCTCGATTCCGAATATGGAGCAGAAGATAAGAGTCCAGACACTACTCGTGGATGTCAGGATCGTAACGCTTGCGACGCTTGTATATTCGAGACAAGCTGACGCAAAATAGTTCGCCGAGAACCACAGCATGCAGAACTCGAAGCTCAGAACGGCAGTCTCCTTGAACGTCAGCTTTTCTTCGGCGGTTGCGGTTTCGGTGCTTCCGTATCCTTGCGATATCAAGCGTTCGGTTGCCTGTTCGTCCTCGGATTGATAGAGTGACTTCGTATTTATTCTGCCATGTTTGTAATCGGACCATAATTGCGTCGCGTCATGTCGCATTCCACTGATTCCATGCTGCCGAAGGTATTTGAAGAACTTGGGTATTAAGGAGATCGCGAATATCGAGGTATTGAGGTAAACGATAAAGAAAGGCTTGTTGTAGGTTTGGTCAGAGAACATGTACTAAAAACATGTGTTAGCTTGAACATGGAGGCTGCTGTTCTGATGCTCCTACGCTGGCGATGAAATTGTATAATGTCCATAGGAACACCGTCAGCAATAACAGCGCAAAGCCGAGGGTTCTTCTCGCAACACCGCCCAAGCCCAGTTTCGCCCTCAACCCGGCTGGTGATCTTGATCTCGATTCGAGTAGCGGGCTCGAAGGTTCTGCCACCTCGTTCTCATCTTGTACATGCTGTCGCTCTTGCGAAAGCGATCCCTCATCTGATAAGGTCGACATAGCCGGTGCCATCTCTTATCTCCAATGCGAAATCAGTTTCCTCGGATGCGCGCAACTATGCGCGTCTCGGCCGAGTCGCGATAAGCGAAGATGTTGGTGATGCCAGCGCAAGCGACCACTGCGGCTTTGAGAGTATTTCGATGGTTGTGCTGAAATGTGGGAGGGAGATAATATTAATATGATTGCGGATGTCGGACGGTTATTGAATTCCAGGGTCCTGAGCACGCAATTAATCTAAGCGGGGATCTTGGTGACACTTTGGGGTAATCATTCGCAAGTTTAAAGATAAGGGTTCTATTTGAGCCGGTATCGGGGGTGGTTCATTCCCACCAGTGAAACCCTATTCCGATATCACTTATACGAACATCACATAAAGTTGACCAACCAAGTCAGACCTTTTTAAAAATAAAAATAAAATGGAATATATATAATGGCTTGGATAGCGACATTAATCTGATACACCGAGTTCCTGGTCTCTAATAGAGTGTTTCCTGACCTGGTGAACGCAAATAGGGTAGCATTTATAGACAGAATTGAACATCGATAAGTATGGATGCGAAAGGTTCGATGACCTACCCATTTCTTAAATAGACCAGAAGGACCAAGCTCTCTGCTAGTAAAGGCAGTAAAATATGTAGTGAATGCGGTGTATTTGCGAAGGAATATATAGGGTAATTCGAAAGGAACCAGCAACACTAGCAACAGGTAGATAGACATATTGGCCAAGTTCGCAGACCAACGATAGGAGTAGATTTAAAACAGATCATTCTGTGGTCTCAAACTCAAAGTCTTGGTCTGTTTTTATTCGAGTATCATCCTACTTATCTGAGGGTGTTGACAGGGCGGTGATACAGCAAATACCAAGGATAACTCGACGTACCTACCTTAACCTGACGGATGTATATAATTTCTCCCTTCTTCAATCCGGAAGAACCAACCAAACAACTTCCTCTCAGTCTTCAGACTCGATGTTTGCTATGCATCTGCATGTATCCGTTGTGCTTGCCCAAATACATCCAAGCTCCCGGTTGATCTTCTCGGGAGGCCCAGATTGATTCACTAACCTCCCAATCATCTTCAACACTGTCAAGCAGCGCCGACGATTTAC
This sequence comes from Fusarium subglutinans, assembly GCF_013396075.1. Taxonomy (NCBI): domain Eukaryota; kingdom Fungi; phylum Ascomycota; class Sordariomycetes; order Hypocreales; family Nectriaceae; genus Fusarium; species Fusarium subglutinans. The sequence continues at coordinate 55,075 of NW_023502129.1, read as the reverse complement.
TTTTAAAGTTATCCAATCAAAGCCTTATTTTCTGCTATACCTATGCCCGTAGTTCGGTTTACTGCATCCCTTCTGCCTATTTCTTTGACTCACTCTTGAACTTTGTTGATTTGTGGCTAAAGCGTGGCACGAGTTAAAAGAATAGTTACCGCCTGCTCCCAAAGCATTCATGCCTCGCAGGAAATCAAGAAAGCCCAAGGACTCTGATACAATGGCAAAGTATAAAGAAACCCCGAAGGAGAAAGAAAAGTCTACCTCGACCCGATGCCGGCCTAAGATTACGCGCAACATACCTCATCGCGTCTCTCCATTGAACAGAGTCAAGAGAACCTCGGTTCTCTGTGTGCCGAAAGGAGACGAGATCCTGAGCTTTCTAGTTGACGAAAATCGCATGAACAGAATATGTCCTCCCTGGCGCCATTTCAAACTCCTGGGCGGACGCAAAAGGATGGCCGACACCAGTGGCATTGACTTTGGGAATGAGACTGCTAAGGATGCTCTCCGAATAGTCTTGGACATGATCCACGGCAAAGAGGTGATGAACTATGAAGATTTCAGCCCTCGCCTTCTATTCTACATTCTCGAAGTTCATGCCTGGTTGGGACATCCGAAAGCCATTTACAGCAATTGTACCCTTCCAACAGCGATCGGAACTCAAGGAGCACCATTCTCTCCATTTTTCGACAAGGAAGCCATCTCAAGGTGTATCTTTGGCATGGCAAGAAAGGATAAGTACCTGTACCGGGTGAAAGACTGGCTCCTTCTGGCTCTCGTCGCCGAAAAGCTAAGACTTCAGGACGTTATGCAGTTGATCCGCGACAACTTATGCCTTTTCTGCAGAGCAGATAAGAGGGAGTTACCCGAAGAAGCAAGAGATTGCATCAAGGATAGGGATTGGGCCAGGATACAGAACCTCAGACTTATTGGTAAGTGATATTCATCCTTTTGTATGTTGACTGTTGAGCTAATTGTGCAACAGACAATGCATTGCTGTCAAAGCGTGAGTTTTATGTCGACAAAATTATCAAGGGGCTACGTCTTCTTTCCCACCAAGTCCTCTATTTTAATGGAGGCATTCTTCCCAACGAAAGTATCTTCAACACATACCAAGACTATAGAGTTGCAGCATGTTCATATTGCCGATCGCTTTCGTCGGACGAATTTCACCGGGAACTCATCTCAGCGCGGTTATGGCCGCTGTGTGCTGAGACTTACCAAGAGCGCGTCATCGATCTACTTCACGCAATCAGAGATATGGAAGAAAGGACACTTGTTGGAGGGCACTGCAACCAGTTAACCCATCTTTACGATCACCTCCGACAGATATGTTCCGACCCGGAGCGTTAAGGAGATACTGACCGGTGAACTGGGTGATGAATTGCCGGGGGCGAAATGGTAAGGCGGGAAGGAAAAGATCGAATTGACGAATACCTTAGTAGGTAGTCATGAATTTAGAGTTGGTAGTTTGTAGCTTTTGCTAATTGATTGGTCATTAAGGCCAGCTTATGACGAGAACACCATGGCCTGAGGCTCCATACCCTTGCCTTCAGCCAAAACTCCCGCCTTTCTCAAGATGGATACCGTGTTCTGAATAACCTCAGCCCGGACACCCTCAGTCTTGGTAGGGAATCGGACAGTCTTGAGCCACTCTCGAGCATCAGGTTCTGTATATCCGAGGCTGCTTGAGATGTACGCCACAGCTTCCTCCTGATTGTCATTGAAGTGCTTGATACCCTGATCCAGCTTTCCGAAAAGATCCCTGACGCGTGAATCCAGACCTTGCTGAGTGAGCTTTGTAGAAGCAACGATCTTCCAGCTACTCCAGGGTGTGTAGATCTCGCCAACGCGACGAATCTCACCAGAGTCGTAGAACTTCTTGGAGGTGAAATGCTCCCACATGAAGAAGTCAGCCTCGCCGCTGTTGACGGCATTTCGAAGATTCTCAAAGTTATTGAGAACAACTGTGTCGGAGAAGGGCTTCTCTGCAGCACCGGGGGTCAACCAGCCTTGCTGGTCGGCTAGGACAAAGCCCATCACGTAACTTCCTGAGCCAATGCGTGAAACACCGATCTTGCCACCCTTGAGGGAGTCAACAGAAGTGATCTCAGGGCGCTTTGCACCAGTAGAGATAGCCCAGCCTGTATAAGTCAGTGACTATATCATTGTGATGGGGAAGAATACTAACAAAGAGGTGTCTCGACATATGTGCCAACGAGACGATATCCACCATCACCCTCAATACCCTCCTTACCTAGACCGGCAATCCAGCCCTCAGTCAAACCAACAGCTACATCAATCTCACCACCTCGAATAGCAGTGACCATGTGGCCGGTGCCCGAAGGAAAGGGAATCAGCTCCGCATCAAGACCAAAATGCTTCTGAGCGAAATAGAGGGGAGTTGAGAAGTGCTCTGGCACGTAGCCGATACGAAGAGGAGAAGACATGACTGAGATGTTTGATATATGAGTTTGAAGAGCCTATGTTGACTGTAATAGACTATAGTACTTCGGGTGTCGTTGATTCTTAAAAGAGAGAGACCGGATCCGGAGTCTACGGATGCGGGGTTTCATATACGGCCCCGCAACGGCAGTTGGCGGCCCTGCGGAATAGAGTTTCTATGCATCACGGCATCTGCCATTATCCAAGCGGCATAATTCATGATACCTTCCGATAAAACATCGATATCCATTCTAGATGTGACATTTAGAACTTCGTTGGGCCCCTGACTATTCTCGGTGCTCAGGCTATGTGCAACAAACTTGGTGCATAAGGAAGACCATTAAGTCAATGCACAATACGGAGCCAATTCCGCCTCGGAAACAAATTTTGTAACAAGAAGAATCCGATATAATACGCGTACCAGCACGGACGGTCCACGCCTAAGCCACGTAACAAAAACAGCCCTACAGAGGCTCAGCGAACAAGAACAAGGGGTCGTCGGTAGCTTTCCAACCCCTGAAATCTCTGAAGCTGTGAGCCAAGAAGCTAAATCTGGGGGGATCTGATACTTGAAATAGCCTAGTCAAATTTCAAGTTAGCTCAGCCTCCCTTGATTATTCTGACGTCTTCTCAAATTCCCTTTCTTTTAAAACCAATCTCAGCCATCTTTGGCTTCTTCCAGGCCGGATGGCATTGTCTTGGGTCGTTCCTTAACCCTTTCTTATCAATATGGCACCTCAGTATCATCCTGTTTCTAGCGATGACGTGGAGTTGGAGTCTCATCTGGATGTGCCTCTGCTTGATCTCGAACCGCTAGAAGATGATGCAGTGAGCGATAACGAAAGCCTTCATTCTCATTCAGAACCGATTCCGAGTTATCGATTCTCGCGATGGGGTGTTCATTCGCCGAAAAGAATTGTCATTTTGATCGCTGCCATCAAATTTGCTGTTGTTTTGAGCGGGATGTTGTTGCTTTTGCCGACTGTGCGTTTGATTGAGGATATGTTTTGTCATATACACTACCAGGATACCTCTACAGACATCATCGATGAGATGAAGTGCAAGGTTGATGAGGTCCAGTCTCAGCTTGGATATTTGTATGGCTGGAACAGTCTCATCAACTCTATTGTTGGTGAGTGGTGTCCCAGAAAGATAACTTACTCAATACTCAGTGTCTAATACTTTCTCAGGTCTTGTCGTGGCATTTCCTTACGGAATGATGTCCGACAAGATAGGACGTAAACCCACTGTGATGTTGGCATGGTCTGGCATTGCTGTGTGCTTTCTTTTTGCTCCGTTCAGCATGAAGGCGTTTCAAGGCGAGCTTCGAGAAAAGCCCTATCTTTTGATCGTGGGAGGTTTCTTTCAGATATTCGGCGGTGGCATTCCGGTAATGTTTTCTACCCTCTATTCGATCGCAGCCGATGTCAGTTCGGAGGAAGACAAGTAAGTGGACAGAATAACATTCCCTACGGGCACATGCTAATATCACTTCCAGAGCCAAGCATTTCTTGTGGCTTACGTTTGGTGCGACTTTGGGAGGCATTTCAGGGCCTATCATTGCAGGCGTCCTAATGAACAAGTACGGACCTTGGGTTCCTGTTTACTTGGTCTTTGCCACCGTTCCAATCATCATAGGCATCCTCTGTCTACTCCCTGAAACCTTGACTATCAATCTCAAGCACCAGAAAGCTCAGGCGGGCAAAAGCGCACCAACTACCTTCAAGGGGCACATCTCACATGCTGTCAAAGACCTCAAGCATTCAGTTAGCATGCTCAAGGACCCAAGTGTTCTCATGATCATGGTGACATTCTTCGTGACGAATGCACGGTTTACGGCTTACACGACAACTTTAGGCCAATATATCAGCAAGCATTTCAAGTGGAAGATGGCTGAAGTGAGCTTGATTCTGTCTCCTCTGGGAATTCTAAATCTCATCATCCTCGCTGGGTTGCCCAAAGTATCGGAGATTCTGGTGTCCCCTCGATTTCGAATGTCAGCATTTGGCAAAGATTTATTCTTGACGCGAATCTCGACCGGAATCCTCGCCTTTGCAGCCTTTTGGCAAGGCATGAGTCATAATGCTGTCATGTTCCTCTTTGGTCTCTTCATTGGGACGTTTGGCGCGGCCGACAGTCCTCTGGCTCGCGCAACAGTCACGCACTACGTGCTACCCGAGTATACTGCTCGACTGTATGCCTTGATAGGCATGATTGAGGTGATAGGGTCATTTATTGGAGGACCAGTCTTGGCTTGGTTCTTTGACCAGGGTCTGAAGCGAAAAGGAATCTGGATCGGACTGCCTTGGTTTTATATCTCGTTCCTCTGTTCTCTGTCTTGGATTGCGCTTTTCTTCGTTAAGCCACCGAAGAAGCGCTCAAGAGAAGATCCAACAGACAGCGATGGCTACGGAGAAGATGATTATATGCCGGATGATCCATTGCGACTCCAGTAGTTGAAGGACAAGGAACAAAGTCAACATTTAGAGGATATGTTCATTTTAAGAAACATGTTCATCTACTATCTGAACTGAAAGATACCCAAATAGAATGCCTTTATTTTGTTACTGCTATATAATACTTCGTGGCGCTGCAACTTGTGAGGAATGATACTCTTCCGATTTACGAATACATTTATGTCTAGTTACTTAGTTATCTGGTCGCGATGGATGTGTTTATCAGTTACCTTCCGAATAAGGCCATGCCAAGGGACTTTTGCAAGTCGGCCAGCAAATGATAAACGTCAGCCGAACTCGCAAAGGAAATCGTCCCAACAAGGATTTTGATCCGTCTCCTCATTTTAACGGACTCTATTCATCCGAGATGCTCATTGTTTTGCGACGAGCTGACCGATGCTGCCAAAAGTCGAGTCTCGAATGCGGCACAATCTTTGTTACTATAGGAATGTTGAGCGTGGTCAAGGTACAAAACTGCATCAAAGTCGTTCTAGATTATCTGTCGTGGTTGCAGAGTAACCATAATTGCGTACGACTTGTAGGGTCTGTGCAATTGGAGCTGATGCATGCATGAGCAGGGTACTACCACGCTATCGGGTCCACGGATATAAGGTCTCAGGGACGTCAACTCCATTTATATTCCCCTTGGCTTGCAACCTTCTGCATCCCAAGAGGCCAAGAGGCACTCAGGTTTGGCCGTTATGGACGGCTACAACTCCACGGCCTGTGGCGATAGCCTCTTCGGGCCCAGCGTTTGGACCGAGGGTTGTCGCGGAGGATTTGATTTCACCTGTGAGCACGCCAGGGAACTTGACGTGAGCAATTGACTAACTGTGTCTCAGTATCATTCCAAGAGAGTATCCTCAGCATCCTCCCATCTGCTATTTTCCTTGCAATTGCTGGCCCACGAGCCTTCTACCTCTTTAGAAGTCCAGACAAGACCCAACGTTACGCCACATACACATTAAAGCTGGTACACTCTTATTTCTTTTCTCTTTCATTTTCTTTTTTGCTAAAGGAATACCCAGATCACTTCCGCTATATATGCCGTCTTACAGGTGGTTTTGTTGGCTTTGGTTCCATCTGCCAAGAAGCTCAATACACGCTTCTCACTAGCTGCGGCCATCCTCAATCTCCTAGCAGCTTTCGCCATTCTTTTGTTGGCTCACGTCGAACATGTCAAGTCTGTTCGACCATCATTCATCCTTACTGCATATTTGTTTGTATCATTTCTATTCGACGCCGCTCGGCTTCGCACAGAATGGCTCATGTCACTAAACGTCGCGTATGCCGCAACTCTTTCGACCTCAACAATCTTCAAATTGGCCTTGCTTATACTAGAAACGGTTGAGAAGCGCAAGATATTGATATCAGCTGGAAAGCCAATTTCAAAAGAGAGCACAAGCGGCCCCTTTAGCCGTGGGTTCTTTGTTTGGTTGAACTCACTGCTTATCTCAGGCTGGGCTACTGTTCTGACAAACAATGACCTGCCTACCATTTACGAGAAGTTATCCTCAGAGAAGCTCGCAGTTCGTTTTGGCAAATCGTGGAAGAAAGGTATGATACAATAGTACAACGAAGCCAACACTTCTAATGCAGGACTGCAGCCACTTCCAAGAGCAAGAAGCCTTCTCTATTTCTGACAACTGTGACTGTTTTGAGATGGGAACTGCTGGGTATAATACCACCTCGTATTGGAATGATCGCCCTGAGCATCTCTCAGCCCTTTCTTGTCAGCAACGCATTGCGATTTCTCACAATGCCCGAGTCCGACTCGACACTGAACTTGGGTTATGGTCTGATAGGTGCATTCGCCTTTGTTTTTATCGGCTCTGCGGTATGATCACACCAGGCGATGGATGTAACCCAAGCTAACATTATATAGCTACTCACAGCTTGGTACGAGCATTTAACATTTAGAGCTGGTGCTATGGTTAGAGGGGGTCTCATTACCATGGTTTACAGCAAGATGATGAAACTTCCTACCGACGACCTCGGCGAGTCTTCAGCTGTCACACTCATGGGAAATGATGTGGAAACCCTCATTGAGAAACTTCACATGCTCTTGGTTGAATCCTGGGCCAACACTCTCACAGTTGGTATTGCTATGTACCTGCTGGCAGCACAGCTTGGCGCTGTTTGTGTTGCTCCTATTGTCACAGCAATCAGTGAGTAGTTCTATCTTCTCAACCAATACACTCTAACTGTGTAGTCTCCCTCCTTCTTACAGGTTCTATTGGCAAGATGATGGTTGCTCGCCAGATCAAATATCAGAAGGCCACTCAGGACCGCATCAATCTTACTTCTGAGGTTCTCGGCTCAATGAAACCAGTCAAGATGCTTGGACTGTCGGAAAGATTCAGCAGCCTCATTTCTCAGAAACGAGATGAAGAGATCAAAGCCAGTAAACACTACCGCGTGATCAATGTTTATCTGAACTGTATCAGTGAGTAGCTCCGGTCTAGCAGATATTCTCTTTGCTCACCCTTCTAGCCAACTGCAATGTAGGAATGACTGAAGCGATCACTTTCGGGGCGTATGCCCTTGCGGCAAAGTTCGGAAACGGCGAGCCGTTCTCTGCAGCCCAAGCTATCACGGCGTTGTCTATCTTGGGTGTCATGATGGATCCTCTATCACATCTTCTTGGAAGTATCCCGGGATCTTTCTCAGTCTTTGGATGCTTCAGAAGGATGGAGGACTTCCTCAACCTGGAAGAGAGAATTGACCGCCGCCAAGTTAATTGCCGCTCTAAAAATACATCTAGGTCATCTACGGAGAGCTCGCAACCCTTCCAAGAAACCATCCAGGCGACTCCGTTGAAAGCCATCCCGGTCGGAGCCGATGGAACTCAAATTGTCATAGAGGATGGTAACTTCCACTGGGGCGAGAAGGCTGTGCTCCAAGACATCAACACAACTTTCCCCAGTCACAAGAATGGTTCACTTACCATGCTTGTCGGCCCAGTCGGCTCCGGTAAATCGAGTCTGCTGAAGGCTATTCTGGGCGAAACAACGTCTTCTATGGGTAATGTGTCTCTGAATACATCAGAAGTCGCGTTTTGCGACCAGACTCCCTGGGTCATGAATGCGACCATCCGTGGCAATATCATCGCGGAGTCCAAGGGATACGACAGCGCCTGGTTCGAGACAGTCATCAATTCTTGTGACCTGACCATTGACTTGGGAAGGCTTCCCAGAGGAGACCTTACCCAGGTCGGCGAGCAAGGAGTCAAGTTGAGCGGTGGACAGAAGCAACGAATTGCTATAGCTCGTGCCCTATACTCTAGGAAACCTGTGGCCATCTTTGATGATGTATTTAGTGGACTTGATAAGGTGACTGAGCAGATCATCTTTACCCGTGTCTTCGGAAAGGGTGGCCTCCTTCGAAAGAACGGTACTACTGTTATTTTGGCTACGCATGCAGGTAAGTTGTTACTGATGAAAAATGCTTCAGTCTTTTGACGTCCGTCTAGTGAACAGGCTCCCCGAGTCTGACTTTGTTGTCGTCCTCGAAAAGGGCGGGAGACTTGTTGAGCAAGGAACTTACCATGAGCTGCGATCCGGAAATGGTTATATCCATGAACTTGACATTTCGAGCCACGACGACCACGATGAGCAACCTTCTGCCGAGACCCAACTTGCAGAGGAGAGTGACAAGGCCCATAACAAGGACGCGGGTGAAGATGAACCGAGCGAAGTGCCGAGTGATCGAACCGTATTTATGTACTACTTCAACGCCAATGGAATACACAACATGCTCACCCAGATATTTCTTATCGCCAGTGCAGGGGTAATCACATCATTTCGATGTAAGTTCTCTATCGGATAAAGTCTGCACACTCCTAACTTGTATCAGATGTTTGGGTTACTTGGTGGGGTGATGGAAAGGGTCGTGACAGCAGAGATATAGGCTATTGGCTCAGCATATACACTGTCCTATCTGCTTTCGAGGGCATCCTTATTACGCTTGCCATTGCGTGGGTGAAGCCAACTGTGAAGATGAGACCTTTGCTGACAAGAATTCAGGATGTTCCTTTTGGTTTGCGCACCCGTCAGTGGAAAACTGCTTCATTCACGGCTCTTGAACGCTGCCATGGGTGCCCCCCTATCCTTCCTTCACAACAGCGCGGCAGGATCTCTGATCAATAGATTCAGTCAAGATTTACGCCACGTTGACATTATTCTCCCTATGGCCTTTTCCATCTTCCTCTTTGGTGAGAGATATACAAACATCACAGTTGATATTAGCTAATATCACTTATAGAGGTTGCTGCATGCTTCGGTGCTGCTGGTCTTGCTATGGCAGCTGTCAGCTGGTTTGCCATCTCGATTCCATTTGTGATCGTTGTGCTTGCCCTCATCCAGCGTTTCTATGTCCGAACATCCAAACAACTCCGTCTTTTAGAGTAAGTAAGACAAGCATACTGTTAGTTGGTTGAAATGTGCTGACTCGCAGTCTAGAATCGAACACAAGGCGCCGCTGTTCTCACATTTCCTCGAGACCATCGACGGACTCGCCACAATTCGAGCCTTTAACTGGATTCAACCGTACACTGACAAGGCGTTGAGTCTAATTGACGATGCCCAGAAGCCAGCTTATCTTCTCAACTGTATTCAACGATGGTTGACTCTGGTCCTCGATATGGTGGTAGCATTCTTGACGATAATTCTTGTTGTTTTTGCTGTAACCCTCCGCGACAAGATTGACCCCTCGCTATTGGGTATCGCACTGGTCAACATGATGCGGCTTGGCACCAACATGAAGGGAATCATTTTGAATTGGTCCCTCCTTGAGACATCACTGGGCGCTATTGCGCGCATTCGCATGTTCTGTTCTTCTGCGCCAAACGAACAAAAGTCAAACGAAGACAATGAACCAGGGGAATTGTGGCCTAGGCAAGGCAGCCTTGAAGTCAAGAATCTGGATGTCAAGTATGAGTAAGTGGGATCCAAACCAACAAAGGCTTTGTCCATCATGTTGACTCTATAGGCAAACTACTGAACCTGTACTACGCGGGCTTTCGTTCAGCGTCAAACCCGGACAAAAGCTTGGTCTATGCGGTCGAAGTGGAAGTGGCAAGAGTTCTTTCGTCCAAGCCCTTCTCCGCATGGCAGAGATCGTCAATGGCCAGATCACTATTGATGGGCAAGATATCTCGACGGTTCCTAGATATTTGATCCGCCAGCGTTTAAGCTGCTTGACTCAGGATCCATTTGTATTTGACGATACTATCCGAGCCAACCTTGACCCGTGCAATACGGCGTCAGATGGTGAGATCAGAAGCGCCCTCGAGCGGGTTGGTATCTGGTCCGTCATCGAAGCCAAGATCGACGACAATAAGGATCCTCTAGATGAGAAGATGGACGAGAACTTTTTGTCTCATGGTCAGCGCCAGCTGTTCTGTCTTGCAAGAGCGTTGTTGAAGAGAAGCTCCCTGCTCATTCTTGACGAGCCGACAAGCAGGTAAGTCATTTTTATCAACCTTGAACTTTTTCTTGTTTCTGACAATGTTTGCAGCGTCGATACACAAACAGACGCAAGGATGCAAGAGGTCATCCGTACCGAGTTCTCGGACTGTACGATTATCATGATCGCTCATCGCATTGATACGCTGCTCGACTTTGACAAAGTTGCCGTGTTAGACAAGGGTTCGTTGGTTGAGTTTGGAGCTCCTCAGGAATTGTTGAAAGACGAGGCTGGTGCATTTGCCAGATTGTACAGGGCGAATAAGGGGAGGAAGACTGAAGAGCAGTGAGTGAGTGTGTGACACGTTTGGGGCCGGATTGTTTTCTGCGTAGCACCCCAGTCGTAATTCAGAGCCCGCTGCTGTTATCAATGATGGTTCACGCCGGTGATTCTACTAGTTGAAGGCAAACTACATAGCTAAATCTCAGTCACGGACATGCGCCAGCGAATCACGGCCTCTAGTGAAGAGAAAAGAAGAGAAGAGCAGTATAAGTTCATTCCCTCCCACCCATTCTGCCCTTCACTCCTCTATCGCACCACCAACTTAATCTCTCAGCTACAATCACCAAGTCGACCAAGAATGTGCCAAGGGGTCATCTTTTGGGCACGGTGTCCTGTCTGCCGCATTCGACACGAAGTATCACGAGCATACCGCCCCATGTGCGAAGAAGCTGAGAACACAGACTTGTGTACTTACGGCGCCTGTGTTTTAGGCATTGACTGGGTATTCCGGCAAATCAGTTCAACTGGATGGGGCTGGGATCGATACTGCAGAGAGTGTAGGCCTCGGCGTAGACGTATCTCGCGCCTGAATAGGAGGCTCGACAGGACTGGCAGAGGGGTGAGGGTCCATAGAGTCATCTATGCGCCACCGGGGTTGAGTAGACAGAGTAACGAGGATTTGGAGATGGGTCTGGAAGAGCAGTGAGATACTATCCGGTCGATAGGGTAGAGTGGCTTGTTCCAGACAGGGTTGATCAGGGGCTAGTTTGGATAGTGTCAACGGGACAGCATCTCCAAAATATGACATGTCTGTTGCAGATTTCAATTCATAAATTAGATTGTGGTGTTATTCTAGACTTACGCGGCATCATCACAGTATGTTCCGGCATTATTCGTTCTTTACGTTCTTTTCGTGATAGATCACAGTAGGACGTCCCATATTCCTGTTCCCACCTACACTGTTACAGTCCTTTGTCTATACAATCGGTTGTGAGTCACGGACACCTCGCAGCAGAAACGAACAAAGAATTTATTCACGTTATCATACAAAAATGTTCGGTTGGTTTTAGAACATTCACTCTCCTGAACTCCTGGATATGGAGCTGCTCCCTGTCGGGCGAGTGACTGTTGCTTCTGCTATATATGCATCCTCAAAGCCATTCTCCTTTCAACTCCCACCACAGAACTACAAACCTCTATCAACAACTGAAGAAAGAAACGACCCGAAATTTCTATCGATTCTTTCATCAACTCTTTCATCAATCCACAATCAACAATCAACCATGTGTGTAATCGAAATCTGGTGTCGCAAGTGCACCGTCTGCCAACACGTCGATGAGATCGAATACTCCAACCATCAGGATGGCTGTGGGACCTGCACTGTAGTTCGCACTACTCTGCCTGAGCAGTCTCTACAAGGTGCAAACGAGAACTACCGCTGTCGAGGCTGTCGATCCAGACACGCTTATGAGAGCCATCAACTCAACAACGAAATTATGAAGACTCGTGGGGATAACAAGTATGGATATACCAGGTAAGCAAGTTTCCTGATAGAAAGTCAAGGCAGGAAAGTAGATCATGTGATGATATTGCCTTTTGGTGTATCATCGCGGACATAGTATCACGCCAATACAGTATCACAAGTTGCCTTTGAACACTACTAATTCCACCATCGTGCAGTGACTGAGAATAACTCTGGAGATCCCCCAGTGGCTCACAGGCCAAATTAGACCCTGATTCACTGCCCCTACGTGCAAACAGATTATCATGGCCGCGCGTCAAGGCCGTTTGTTCTCTGAACCACCTCCTCATCTTGTCTCTTTTCCATTCTTATATTCCCTTTTCCTCTCTCATAGATAACTCATACCCTCAATTTTGCTTTTTCTATAGATATCGTCTATCAGCCTGTCTATCCCTCGCGAGATCTCTCCTCCGGATCCTTCAACCTACCTACCTATACACCATGTGCCAAACGCTCGTCTTGTACAGAACCTGCGCGCACTGCGATGGCCAATTTCGCCTCTAGGAGACGGCGAAGTTGCTCCCAGATTGCGATGACTGCGGTACCTTTGGACGAGGTGCTTGTAACGACGGCGTTACTCTGGCGCTAGAACCTCATGCCGATGACCCTTTTCGCACGTTTGTCTGCGATGACTGCGGGTTCTATAGACGACGTCACCAGGCAATGCTCTGGTTCTCGCGCATGAGGCTGTGGCCTTAGATGAGGCGTTGCTGCTGGACGGACACCTCTGGAGCTTGTATGACTGACTTCAAATCAATTTGTGTGAAAGCCTCTCGACCAAGCAAATATTTTCATATGCCAACATCTCAACACTGGAGGGAATAACAAGAGAGGGCTGTGCCCGAGAGCATCTGACAGCAAATTCTCCTATCAACTACCAACTAATCGGATGCTTTGGATAGCCTTGCACCTACATAAGGTAAGACAAGGTAGCTCATAAGATTCTCAAATGCTGGTAGCTGATTTTCTACTCTACCTATTCAGGGGGTTTTCGCCTTGATTGACAAGACCCACAGATCACGAGAATTTGACCAAGAACATATACATTACGACGAAATGATCCAGCTGCTACATCAAGACCGAAGTATCTATCGTTTTCTGAGAGATTGGTTGGAGGCTGTCAACCCAACTGGCAGGACGGGTCATAGTTAGAGGCCATATAAAACAGAACACTACTATAGAAATAGAGCCCTTTTGTTGAATCGAGTTTCCTGATGTATTTCCTTTTCTTTTTAAGAATGAACCACTATCAATAGTCCCCGTCGAAAACAGTTTGCAGTAATTCATAAGTTGTATGTTATTTCCAACAGTTGTATGATGGCAATGCTATTCAAAACGCGGATCAACGCCTTCAATGATTAATATACAGCTGGCAATCTACCAGTCATGAAGCAACTCCCTAGCAGCAATGTTTATCCCCTTCCGTCCACGTATTTTTCCTTCTCTTACTCCTCATGACTGCCCCGCATTATCGTAACATGTATGAGAGATCCGGCAGATCTCGAAGAATATTCGCGACGATCTCGTCGTCTTTGAAGGGCTCAACGACTGTTTTTGGTCGCGGAGGGACAGGTAGTGATACCGGTCGGGGCTTTTTAGGAGAGGCCATGTCTTTAAATGTGTCAACTGGCGTAGGAGCTTGTAGCTGTTGGCTTGCAAACATCCCATCTTCCTTTGACCTAACCGGCTTGTTGGAATCATCGAGCAACCCTAGACCCCATGAGTCCCATGCATCAACCTTATTTACTTGCTCGATTGGCGTGTTGGCTGTGTTTGATATCAGGTTTGCGGATGCAAGACTTGCCAGGGGCGACTGAGGGGTTCCCAAATCAAGTGTTGTGGATCTTGAATGATTGGGGGCCAAGCTCTTCATAGGGGAAGCAGCCAAATCGACAGTAGTCGATCGAGAGTGGCTCAAAGCTTTGCCTTGCAGCGCTGAAATGTTCCAGGGGTCAGTGGGCGTTTGAGCGTGGTTAGGTGCAGAGCTTTGAGGAGGTAAAGGCGGAGCGTCCATGGAGGGTCGGCCGTTGGTCACTATTTCGGATTGCGGTGCGCTCTGGACTATGTCATCCAACGGACTTTGAGCTGTGGTTGAGGGCTGACTGCTATGGTCTTTGTTGTCATTCGAGCTGGAATCCACGATCGCATCCATGGAAGTAAACCCGCCGTTTGTTTCAGCTGTGGGTGATGAAACCATGTCGCCCCAATCATCATCATCGTCATCTTCACCCCAGCCTGCGTTTGTTGGAGGTTGTGCTAGAGGGGATGTGGGTGCTTGCGATACCGATACCGGTCGGTTTGTTGATAGAAACGAAGGAGGATTGAGTGGAGAATGTGGTTCCGAGATCGTAGGCGACGCTGGGAAATGTAAAGGTTGCGTTATAGAAATAGGTCGGTTTGTAGGTTGTAATGGTATAGGTTTGATAGGAGAAGGGGGCTCCTCGGTGATACATGGCCTTGGAGGAGATACCAAAGGAGTCGCTTTTGTCTTTGACACGGGGGATGTTTTCGTGGCCTCGACGGGCGACGTTTCAACTGATGACCTCGGTTCACTTGTGGTCGAAGTGCGAGGCGCAGAAGAGGGTGCAGCAACAGTTGGCGAAGGAATGGGGTTGCCGCCCCATCCAAACGCTGCAACTGTAGGCGACGGGATGGTTCCTTTGGAAGCTGCTGAAGCATGTCTCGAATGATTCTTCCTCGCCAAAAGTTCAGAGATTGAGATCTCGGTGGATGGCGCCGATGAATCCCAGTTGAAGATCTTTGCACCAGCGGCACCACCTCTTCGGCCGAGAACAACACGGCCCGTGATCGAGTCTTCCTCCATCCATCGCCTGACAATTCTGATTGCCTGTTCACGCACCTGGGAGTTTCCCCAGCCAACGCGAACATAGTTCTCGTCGTCTCCCAAGTTGTGCTTCCGCATCGAACCAGGTCTCGACATAAGATACCATGCTTTGCGCTCCGAGATGGAAGTGAAGCTATCGTCGATAATGACATCAGGAATCGGCTCCGGGGATGGGAAGCTCGCTTCGACTGACGGGAAGATATTATCAAGCTTTGCCATGTCAATTGCGAATGGTTCCAAGGGTGGTTTTGGCGGAGCTAGGGCTGGTTCTTTGGTAGTCTCTTCATGGCTCGTCGTGTCAATTGTTGCTGCTGTTGGCTGTTCTTTGAAAAATTCAACTTCAGGTTGTTTAGCCTCGTCTTGTTGTGCCTCCTTCATTGGTGACTCGAAATCCGACCATGAGTCTGAGTCTGTCTGCCTTTGGGCTTCGTCCTTGGGTGACTCTGCAATCACATTCTCCACCACATTCTCGTCTTGATCTAGGGTTTCTTCAGACACGATCTCGACTTTCGCGTCTGGCTCGGATTGAAGTTTTGAGTTCTCTTCCACCTCCTCTTCTAGTCCAATTTCAAGTTCCTCATTCGAGTATTCCTTCAATTCCTTCTCCACCCCGACCTTCGTTTGTAATTCCCCTTCAGTCGCATCTGGTTCGTCAACCTCCATGCCAATCGTGACATCCTGCACCGAAGCATTGTCCGATACCTTCCGCATGGATGGATCAATAGGCGAAGCACTATGGCTGCTCTTTGCCATATCGTCGTACATCTCCACCAACTCAGAAACCTTATTAGAAGGTTGTCGCAAAGCCGGCGGTCGTGTTCCACGTTGCAAAGCTGGTCTAGGTACTCCACTCGGTGATTCCGGTCGACCTTCATCGTCGATCGGTAAAGGACTTAAGCTCCTATTCGAAAGCGCTGGGTCTGGTTGCTGCCAGATATCTGCTGCGTTCTCTTTAAGTGACCGCACAGGCGATGGTGTCCTTGTCGCAATACGCCCTAACACCGGTCGCAGTCCGTCACCCAGACTAATCGCTGAATCTCCGTTATCCTCCTTTCGTAGTCGTGCTGTATTGAACGTTGGTGAGTGTCCCCATGGAACCGGGGCCGGCGATGGTAACCTCGAACCAGCTGGACTACCCC
Organism: Fusarium subglutinans; assembly: GCF_013396075.1. Taxonomy (NCBI): domain Eukaryota; kingdom Fungi; phylum Ascomycota; class Sordariomycetes; order Hypocreales; family Nectriaceae; genus Fusarium; species Fusarium subglutinans. The sequence continues at coordinate 38,986 of NW_023502129.1, read as the reverse complement.
CTATAGGGCGCAAGCCAGGACTTCTGCCCCAGCGTGGGCTACTATCTTTACCCGCCTCGGCCCATCCGCCCCATGTATCATCATCTTCGTTCCATGGTGTGTGAGCAGGCGAAACGCGCTGTGAACTGCCCGAGTGGTCTGCAGTGAAGTGCGCATGTGGTGGTGGTGCGGGAAGGTCTATCTTCGGTGGCTCGTCGTTGGTCCAAGGGGAACCCCAGGGATCCTCCATGCTGGGCGAGCGCACATGTCGCGCTGCCGATGACAGGAGAACAAAAAGAGATAAGCAATTCGAACGAGCGATGTTATTGTGATCGAATTATCATTGCGCGCTGTCGAAGGAATGTACTGAGGCAGCTGAGAAGCTTAGAGTTCCAAGGCGCAAGAGGCAAGCTTTCGTAATCACCTTCAAGATAGAGGCAATGGAAAAGAGGGTTCAATGATTGAGCGCCACGAACCGAATATATACAGATACGGTTTGACTCGTGGCTTGGAAATCGACACGAGGCGCTGAGCTTAACGAGATGTAGAATAAATCGTCAAGTTGTTTTGGTTTGGAGGAATGAGGAACTGTTCCAGAAATACGTTCACTATTATTCGTGGAACCTGAATCTTCAGGGGGACGCGGTCCCCCAGGTCTCTAATTTGGCCCCGCAAGCTTCCGTCATCACTATTGTACCAGAAGCTCAGACAGAAATGAGACTCCTATTGCTTTGAATTTCCAAAACAGTCACTTACTACGACACAGTGCAATAATAGGTAATTGTTGTTAGATTGGTAATCTTTTCACCAACTCGAATAGTATGAGGGTATCTACTCCATGTCTATCGCATGCAATGTCAGATACCTCGACATCGTCCTGATGCTTTGCTGTAAAATTGCACATCAACCTCCTTTTCCTTCCCAATTAATTCCATGAAGCAATCCCAAGCAGACCTGTCACTCCGACGCTAATATTCAGCCAAAAAAAATATCATGTCGTTCCGATTCTCCCAGTCAATACTCATGAGGCAATCTCATGTCCACTCTTCAGCGCCCACTCCTTGGAGCGTCCTTTACCGATCTTCTCTGCCACCAACTCTACGGTATTCTTCACCTCAGTGCGAGACACGTCGTCCCGAAATTGATGGTAGAGAAAGTCGATAATTCCAACTTTGGACAAAGCTTTGTTGCTCAAAATAGCTCTCTTTACGTCATCAAGTAGCTCAGACTTGACGAGCTTTGGTGGATCACCACCAGTGTTGCCGTTACTGCCTGTCAAAGCTGAAAACGCGTTGGCAGGCGTAGGAGGAGGGGGCATCTTGCTGCTCCCATCAGAGGCCGCTGTGATTTTGGTAGGCTTGAGTGTCTTGTTCTTGACTTCAGGTTCCCAATATTCCGTAGAGAATGGATCAATGCCCCAGGCCTGCTGAAGTCCATCTGGAAATATGTCAGTAGATGCTCATTCCACTCAGGTCCAACAACTTGAGATTTACCATGCATGAACTCCATCCTGTGGTCGTAGATAACTCGATTCGCCACTGTGCTTCCATTCTCAAAACAGATCCCGGTGCTGTCTGGTTCAATGGTGTTTGCAAAGATTCGTCGAGATAAACCAGCATCTTCCGAATCATCAAGAAACTCATCCATGTCATCTTCGTCGTCCATCTCCTCTTCATCATCGTCAACATCGAGATCCTCCCCTTCTTCCTCCTCCTGCCATTCGGCTTCTGAATCATAGTCGTAGTCAAGAGGCAGTCGTCTTGCTGTTGGCGTTCGGGCTAGCTGGCTCATGTTGAGCCTTCCAAGTACGAATGGCTTGAAAGTCACAGTTCCATAGTAAGGGGGGCGCACGTCTTGTGAAAACGAAATCACCTTCATGGGTACCTTGGAAAGCTTCTGGCGGGTGTCTCGCATGATCTTGTCAACATGCTCAGGACCCGCGTTTTCTGCCTTTTCTGTCTCTCTGAAGACTTGCTCCATGATGTGCTTAACTGGATGATGGAGTACGCCTCGTTTTTGAGGCTTGGTAGGCAAAGAAAAGAGTCGAGCTGGGTCGAACCGAGACGGGTCCAACTCTCCAGCTCGTCGACCGTCGATGCATTCATCCAAGATCTTAGATTTAACCTCCCGTGTTTCGGTGTCCATCTCAGGCCCAACAAGGGCAATTCGTGTGTTATCCTTAATGAAAAAAGGCTTGAATATTCTCTCGTATTCGGTCTTTGGTAGGTTGTTCGCGGGTTTTGCTGGGCTAGGGTCTCCTGGTGTGGCATTTTTAGGTTGAGTAATGTCGACAGTCTTCTTGGGAGTGCTCGGAACCTTGAAAAAGGAGCCGAGTGTTCGTTGCTGCCGAGCCTTCTTTTCCTCTTCCTCTTCCTTTCGCTTCTTCTCGTCGTCCTTGCGTTTCTTTTCCTCTTCTTTTTGACGTCGTTTCTCGTCACGCTCTTTAGCTTTAGCAACCTTCTCAGCTTCAGCCTTGGCTTTCTCAACTGCTCGGATAGCTGCTTTCTGTTCACGTTCTTCTTTGAGTCGAGCATTCTCCTTCTCCTTTTCTGCCTTCTGCCTGGCACTTTCCTTATCCCTCTCGGCCCTTTCAGCAGGCGTCAATTTCTTCCTCTTGACGAGAGTGGTAGCAGGTTTCGATGTCGAGTTAATAGTCGTCTGTGTGATTTGTGTCTTGGCTGGTGTTTGAGGAGACGGAGACAGGCGAGGAGGAGTGCTTGTACCAGCATCACTCAGTTCTGACGAAGCTGGTGATGGGGCTCTTTCTCCAGATGAAGCGGAAGACAAGGCTGCAGGCGATTAATATTTACCACAACTGGCACGTTTCCCAGACTTACCAGGTTCTCCGTTTGGTTGATCGGAAGCCAAGGGTGGCAACTTGATGTCTTCTGCAGTGTCCATTCCATCATTATTTCCCATGAATTCATCATGACTTCTCTTCCGGCCAGTAGCCTCGGATTCTTGAATGTTCGGTGAAAGTTCGTAGAGGGGCATGGTGCTTTATTGCGAGCTGATCAGCTCGATTTCGATTCGCTCAAAGCGAAAAGGTTGTCGTATCGTGGGAAATATGAAGATGACGATCAGTAACGGTCTTGAGAAAGGTAGTTGTTAGGTATCGTGAGTATGAAGAGATCATACGACTCAAGGTCAATTAAAAAGAATTAAAACAAAGGCACAACAATCATCCCGTTTGATAAAGCTTTGTTTGAAGCCTGAGGTTGTTTGGAAAGATGTGAATAATCTCTTGGGTAAGGTAGGTGCACGAGATCCGCAGGTGGCATGAAGCAACCAAGTTGAAAGGGAAGCCTCCTCCCCAAAGGAGACCAAAGTTAATGGAAAGCGCGACCCGACGCGTCGATTTGGCGCCGTAATCTTTAAGTGGGCAATTAAGAAACGCGCTGAGAGGGAAGGCGCGGCTAAGCCTCGGCTAGGTGGGTTTCCAGGGTCTGTGTCTGTGCCCCGCGTGGCAGCCTGAACGCCTTCGGCTAACCTGGTATTTCGACAAATTGCCATCCACACCCAACATGGGGATCCCCAGTGATATCATTAAGGGGCCCCGATCTCGTAACAGCAACCGAGAATAAACGATTGGTGCCGCCAAGGGACCAGAGTGAAACGACCAGACAACCAAGTGGACGGTAACGTCACTGGAGCCCTGACATACATATGAGTTTACCAGATATGGACAACACGAGAGGGAGCCGATCTTAATTAGATCCACAGAAAATTCAACTTCACAGGGAGTCAGGCACGGAACTGTCATGGCTGTTTGAATCCCCCTTGTTCTCAGATGAGATCATGAGGTGGTATTAAGCATGCTTTTATCTTGAATCCTGGCTATAGTAGAGGGCAGAGGTATCTTCTTCAAACATTATCAGTATGTCAGTCAACGACAGTGGAGTCCCCGCTCCAGATGCACACTCCGACCATTCAAGAGGTGTAGAGATGATAATAGCGAGAGATTGGAAAAGGAAATTCGTAGGGTGTGACGTCCCTGAAAACGATAGGTAGTGTAGAAAAGCAAGCAGTAAAACAATGCTGGAACGCCGACCAATGCAAGCCACCTCTTGATACGAAGTGTGCTGTAACGAATGATGGAGAAAAGAAGCCTCCTCTTGGCTCACGGTGTCATGATATAGTGGTTCATAGCCAGTTGGAGTTTGTGTCGCGTGAAATATCACCTCAATCAGGGTTGGCAATGAAAAGGCGGCCAGAGGTAAGGGTAGATGTTCGCTCGTCCACACTTCCACGTCTCCTCAGCTCATCAGCTGACTTGACACTCTTCTCTCGAGTAAGAGCCGAGTGCATGAGAGAGTTGGAGGCCAATCTAGGGGCATTGCTCAACTCTCCCACATTGTCGGCGCGTTCACCACTGCTGCCACTCGCCATGCTGCGGGCCTTGCCGCTGGCAGCGTCATCGACAATGTCTTCAGGTGTAGCCTCCACCAAGCTGCCGGTGCGCTCAGGTGTGTCACCAGGACTCCACCTTCGGCTATGCTGACTGCCCATGCCTCCTGATGTGCGGTAGGCAAGGTTTCGGCGGCTGCTGGTTGTGCTGCTTCGTCCGCTGCTCCCCGTTCTACGGTGATGAGGGCGGTTTCCGGCATTTTCGTCTTCGCTGCTCTCAGCCTCAACTTCAGTAGCGCTAAGTCGCATTGGCACACCACCAACACCAACGTGGTTCTCGCCAGGAGCGTAGCCGACAACTGGGTTCTTTCCGTGGTGTCGAATCTTGGGGATCTTGGCGGCGACCTTATTTGTAGTACTCAGGCCGGTGCTTGTTCTTGCTCCGGCTCCACCGGAAGCACTGCGTGATCCACCAACAACCTCGAGAGTTGCTCGCATCTTTGCAGCTCGTTGTTGTGCAAGCAGTCGTGGGTCTTCATACTGGGAGCGATCACACCACACAGTGCCCTTTTGTTTCCGGAGAAGAGCGACATAGCTGGAGGGTTGGCTGCTGGCTCCGCCTGAGCGGCTAGATGTGGAGCGACGAAGCTCGGATTGTGAGGAAGAACGGTAGGCGGCAGGAGGAGGGATGCTCGAGGCGGTGCTGAAAGTATTCACAGAAGGTGAGCGACGGTTCTGCGAGAGATTGGGGCCCGGCTGGGCAAGGTGAGATGTTTGAAATTGCATGGGAAAGGCGGTTGAGGAAGTGGTTCGTGTTCGAGAATGCCCGTAACCCACTGTCTGGTCGATAGGCCCTCTCATGGCCTGGGGTTCCAACATAACCGAAAGGACCAGGCGACGTCGAAGGGGGGACGCCAGGTACTTTATGTGTTTGCTGCTCGCGGGTAGCGGCGTCTGTCCGAGAGTAGGGAGAGAGTTTGGCCCCGTCGGGCGCGGCTGGACGGGTTATAGAGGGAGCCGAAAAAAGTGAGACTGAGCTGAGTAGCGCGCCAGAAAGCGGGGCGAAGGAGCCAAAAGGCGAAGGACGGCAGTGTGAGTGTGACGAAAGCAGTGAGTAATAGAGATGCCCCAAGTATCGTGAGTATTGGAGGTATAGATATAAATGTACCAATATGGGCAGATTTGGTGTTTTGTTGTTTGTATGTGAGAGAAGAAGAGAGAGCAGAAGTGGATGGTGGGCAGAGGCGCCTACTGTGCCTAAAGAAGGATTTCGGTTTCCCGTCAGTGAGCACTGGCAGTGGCAGCCAAGCAGTCCAACGTTGCATGGGCCACGGAGGGCACCTTAGGTTAGGTGAGGTCCGGGTGGGCTTAGTGGGTTCCAGCGCTAGTGGGTGGTCGCCTGCAGGTGGATCACCGCTAGCAGGCGGACACTTTCCATGAGGTGAACATGGGCATGAGGTCAAAGGGCGAAGCACGTTCAGCGCAAAGAAATGTGCTGGAAGCGGCTGTCTGTACGAGAATTGAATGTACCTCTATGATGTCGAGCTGTAGATCGTCAATCCTTGGCCGCCGAGACCAGCTGCCTTGGCCTATTGCAAAGGGTCGTTGGTCTCCGCGTTGGGGATATTACAGGACGCAGATTGGGGGTTCAATTCTGGCCGGAAAGGAATTGGTGTTTCGTGATGATTGCCCGTGAGAAAGGGAAGAGAATGTGGAACATGGGGCGTTATCGTGACTGAGGCTGGTGATGCTGCTTCACTCTTGTTACATCCGTCTCGTCACCGACGCTTACCATTCATGCTGAATAACTTGATTTCTATCCAATGCCTTGGTCTGCAACAGATTTGTTGGCACGTTATTGAAATGCTGGTCCTTAATCGCCCATCATCAACCTCTTACATCGTCTCCTACACTCCCCAGTTTCAACTCCAACTCGAGTAACTCGTGCTAGAACAAGTCAGCCCTGGCGTCCCCCAAACGTGGGCCAGCTGAAGGCACACCACCGAAGAAGAGCCTGGTGCGCTATCCAATCAGACCCTGCAATCGACCGTGATGTCATGTTCTTGCATCCAAGGCCAAGTGGGTAGACACTAGCTAAGGTTGATGTCGACAAGGCCTGGTCTGGCCGGGCTGCTCTAACTATCCCCGTACTCGTCTCGTAGGGCAGCAGCCGCTTGTTGCTGAGGCGCTTTTGTCTCTCAATTCTGAGCTGAACTGAACCAGACTACCATTGCATTAATTAGCAGATAAGCGACAGGAAAGAGAATAATCAACAAATGCGATGACTGGGGTTGAGGTATTCTCCATATCGCAACCAACCTTGATTTGCATTAAAGTGATTCATCTTTGCAAGAGAAAGAGTCAATTCCATATTCCATTGTTTCTTGGTTAACTCGCCATCGCCTCTCAACTCTCACACCCCTGCAACAAATCTGTAGCGGCTGACGATGCGTCAAATAGCAGGCCACGCCCACCGGGGAGGCCATTTGCATGAAGGGACGCTGACGAGACCAAGAGTCAGGGTGATGTGAGCATCTCGAGACATCTGAGGCGATGTCACTTTCATTGTCACCCTCGCAGAACTGAAGTGACAGTACCTAGGTACTGGGCCGACATGGGAGCCCTACTGCAGCACGCATCGAGCCGCGCCAAGAGCTGCCCTTCTTTTGCAATCCCTAGATCCGGATGCAGGTGGGGGTTTGGAGTCACTTTTGTGTACTCTCAGCACGGGCAGTCATCGAAGACAAAATCCCGCGAAAACCTAACCTAACTTTTTAGTAGATCGTCTTTATTGAAACTCAGCTGCCATAAGCGGTTGGCTCAAACTCTCATCTCTCTCACAGCAGCTGCAGCAAATTTGGTCTCGATACTTGAAGGCATCCCAAGAAACCGTTCCAGTAGAGGCTCCTTACACTTGTGCCCCGGGTGAAGGGTTCCGCAGGAATTCGATAACGACAAAGAAGCTCCAGAACTGGAACATAGGACCAACAGGAAAAAGGGTAGCACGAGAAAAGTCGATGTGGCCCTCGAGGAACAGTCATGCCGCCTAGTCAATAGCAGGGACAGCTTGGATTGGTTAAACGCAAAAATATCGGCATGGTGATTCATTATCAAGCCCACGCTCATTTGCATTGTTACTCCAGATAAGGGAGGACTAATGGGAAAACATACCATCGAGAAATTACATGGGCCAGCTTCATGAGACAAAAATCCAGGCACAGCACCATCGAAGTTGATAGAGGTGTAGAGCCTTAGCTATTGGATGGACCCCGAAAGGCATGGGCTTCAACTAGATTCCCATGTGATCCAATCGTCTATTCAAGCGAAAGTCTTAACCATGTATGCGGAAAGTTCCTAGACTCAAAAGGGCTTCCCAAAGGGCCTTGAAGTAACTTCCCATCCATAGATCCAGTGCAACCTCGACCTGCGTGCAGGCGGCCGCAGTACATACATACATAATACATTGTACAGCCAACCAACCCGTCGCCCGGGACCGAGGATTCAGTTGGCGTGAACTATATGCGGGAAAATTCTGCGATTTTGACAACTGGTGTTCAAGGGTGAGGAATATCACCACGAGTGGATTTTAAGGCTTGTTCGTCAACGGCTGGGACAATATGGCGTTAATGTCAGTTAATGGCTTCACTGTAATCACCTCCATATTTTACCGACAAATGCAAATATGTACCCTTGCATCAGTAGAGAATACCACCTACAGTAGCCTATGATTACAAGACCTTACTCAGACCATGCGTGGAGTTCATGTAAGCGCATTGGTGAGCTTCCCTACAGATTGATCCTTGTCGAAGGAAAAGAACCCCTCCATGGTGTCGGATGAACTGATGTTTTGTGCCAGGAGTTTTGGGGTACAACCTCGCTTCTGAGATACGGATCGCATCTCACTTGTTGACTCTTCTCCTCTATTCTCTTCTCTCAATTGACTCTCGACCAAATAAATCATCATCACCCCGCTTTCTCTTTTGCATATAGCGCGGCCCTGTAAAGCTGAGCTTAATTCAAACTCTCTCACCGGGTTTTTTAGACCTGCTGCAAGGACACGTCTTATCTTTCAGTTGATTGATTGACCGTCTCTGACTCCGGCTTTTCAGCCCACTCTGCTGCTGTCCTTCAGTTCAGCTCCGTTTGACTCCGGGGACTGGGGAAACTGCAGGCTTCCATAGACCGACCCCGACCCCAAATGCAAGGATGTGTAGCCGGCGGGGTACCATCGCATCACCGCAATTGTTGTAATGCACTGACTGATCAGTGAGTACCATTGTGGACATCTCTCTGATCTGTCAGAGGCTTCATTTGATAGGAACCGAAGCAAGTAAGCAAGTGGCCTTGACGTCTGATTCATCAGATCATCCTGCATCTGCGTCAATCACCAACAAAACCCATTATCGATGCAGCCACCGGTCGATATATCGGGCAACTGATCGGGAAATCATTCCCATGTTTCTGATCCCATTCTTGGTCCAATTGACACCGACCAGACTGATACAATGCACTGTTGATTAGTTCGTTGAAAAATATATCCATTTCCAGTCACGTAACATAAGCGTCAGCCCAATCCTAATCCTCTCCTTTCCCTTCCTTTCTAGGCGCCGACTTCCCTCTAGTATTGGAAACGGCTTCACGTTGTCATTGATAGAAAAAAAAGTCCCGAAGCCACAACTTACAATTGAGTTCCTGGTTAGTCAGTAGCCTTAGTATCCGTTTTCGCTTCGCCTGGCTTCGCTTGTAAGCGCGAGTTTCTCCACACACGTGGGGTGCCATTCGGCCATCACCGCGTGGGCTGTGGCTGCTGGCTTGCCTTAGTTAGCAGCTTGCATGCACCAAAATGAGTTGATGAGAGAAGAGAACCACCACCAACACAACAGTAGCAGGAAACTTGTTATAGTGTCGACTTGGCCGAATTCTCTTTGGCCCCTCTGGGCCTGTAAAGGAAGAGTCTCTCACAAAACTGATCCATAAAAATGCGCCGTGTTACCGACTCGCCAAGAATATGGAGACTCGACTCTGCAGATGCAATGCATGTTCCATCCCTTCGAGCCGTGAGGGAGGGTCCTTGTCAAGGCCAAGGCTGTCATTTGTGAAGAAGAGCCTTGTTTCTCATGCCGCCACTAAACTTGCAGAGATCCTCACATCTTTCGATAATCTCTCATCTGGGAATCTGGTGGCGAATCTCACAAAAAAATCCTCAATCTCGGTCCTTTGTCGTCTCTCAGACCTCTTCTTGAGCGGATATCTGGTTGCCGAAAGTCTGGAACGTTCGAAATCAGTCCGCGCCGCTCCAATGAGCCCAGCAAAGCTTGAAAACCATCAAGCTAACCTTGCGCCTTGAGCTTAAAGCTTCTAGGGAGCCGCAATGGATGGACGGCTAGGGTTTCGCTGATTGGTCTGATAACTCAACCTCTCTCTTTTACATCACGCGAGATAAGGAGAACTAGTTAACTGCACTACAACAGACAAAGCTCTGGCTAGCCTAGGTATGTGCCTGAATATCCGTGATAGCTTCCTTGGTTTCCCGCTGCCAAGGCCCACAGAGTCTTCCAGTATCCTGGCACAACCTGGTCTCCGAAGCTTCCGCCAAGACCAATTCCGCGGATGAAACATCAGGAAACGATAAAAGTCAGGAAATAAAAGAGAATGAGGGCCCATAGACAGCTCGCGATCTCGATCTCGCAGCCATCGTTCCATGATTTTCCATTTCTAAACCTCACTCTCGGCGGGAGAATTCCTCCATTGCGACTAGGCAATCCCTGTCGCAAATCAATATTCTTATTTCATGTAAATTGGCATTCACATTGAAACTTTCACCAACCAGTGGAAGCTTGAGGAAACCGTCACGTTTTCCAGTTTGTAACACGGCGTCATGCAGGAATATCTACCAGGAGTCTCAGCCCTTTCAGGAATGTGCCGTTCTAGAGGGTGTGTAAGAGAATTACAATCCCCATGTATAGACAAGGTACATTCCAACTTGTCATCGATATAATACTCTGTTTTAAGTTGAATGGCCCTGGAGCTTCGGGCGATGGTGTACGCATGCAGTATCGTGAGGATGCGATCTCCAACATAAGCAGGATTGAGGTGGTAATATCGAAACGCCACACAGAATAACAGGTTTGGCTTTCGATCTTGGGTTCGAGGGTTTGATCCTTTCATGATCGTGAGTTGGCAATGCTGACCGATCAACTCGAATGAGCTTAATCGAAGGCACCAGGAATAAGGAACAAGGCACCACAAGCCTTCAGCTTAAGCAAGTAAACCAATATCGATAAGACGTGTGTTGTTCGCTGAGTGGTCATCAAAAGCCCATACAGGCCTCAAGCTTTACAAGTCCAGTTCCCAAGCTGCAGTGACGCACTGTCACACAAGTTTGTCCCGATGCAGTTCCGCTTAAGCTGAAAAGACGCCCATGCTAGCCTTCATACATAAGCACCTAGCCTAGCCACATGTCCAGCTTTGGTACGTGCATGGTAGCTTGAGGTAGATCTTCACGGGAACCAAACTCGGCTGAGAGACGGAGCTTTCGATTCGCCGAATAAGTGTTTGTAGGTCTTATCTCAATCACACCGATTGATAGATAGTGTGGGTGAACGATGCGAGGGAACACTGTTTCGTTTCTCGCACTGGCAACCGGAACTGGCATTTCCAATCACCTCATTCGCTAGAGCTCCCGCGGTTGTCGTGATGGGCATTGCTCTCATGATGCTATGCTACAGTTTGTTTACTTTCTAGTTTCTACCCAATCGACTCGGATATCCGGCAGCAATGCTGCGTTACCAGGTAAAACATGTCGATCAAAACAAATGCTTCTGAATTTCACCATGATGTAGTTTTGTTTTCGTGATGCATTGGCTGATTCATGCGTTGTTTATATGTCTTGTCTATTCAAAACATTCCTCTCTTTGTCATGACAATGGATTCTTGAGCGTAAAACCGTTGATCCGGCGGCCGAACCACCTCGAGGAGCATGCCTTGGACCATACAGCACACGTGGTAATAATGAAGTCATCAATGCCTAAATGAAAGATCTGGATCGGACGGACTTTGCTTAGTGGGTTTCTCGATGAGAGACTAAGAAAGTTCAAGCTCCCAGAAGCTAGAGTCGATCAAGCGTTGAGCTGGTGCTTTGGCGAAGTAGTCCGTGTAAGTCAAGTCTCTGTTAAGGGAGTAATAAACCCCTCAAATCTCGATACCATGAGGTAAATTTCGACAAAATATCTTACCTTTTTCAGATGGAATTCAGTCCGGTGATAACCTAATAGCCACGAGCGGCGGGTATTTCTCAGCGCTCCTAGGTGGTGAGGTTCAAGACAACAATTGCAACTCGCAAGTGTGAGCTCCTCGGTTGCTTCGTCCTCATGGAGACCATAATGTAACACCATGTTGACTTTTCTCTCTAATTTTATCTTGAAGAATTTCGATTTGTTCTTGGAATTTGTGTGTGTCTATTCTCGCCGACTTGTTGTTGCACACGGGGCGGTTCCTGAGTACTATGAGTCAACAGTAGCACAATGTGTTCAAAGCTTCAGGAACATCATCTTTTCACCAAAGCTTACGTCTGATCATTTCCTCTTTTTGATGATCTTGCGATTGACACGTCAGCAAAATTATTGTTTCGGTTGTGTTGTCCATGATAGATCAAAGGTCGGCAGAGTCGGATACTACACCGCCGGGAGTTTACTAATAAAGTGTTTTTCTAAACTTTTGCAGAACATAACAATAAGGTTCGTTTTGCAGGCAAGTTGTGTTACAGGTATAATAGAATCGACGGAAATATAAAGCATATGTCACAACTTTGATTATGGAATACACTTGACGTTGTCGTTGTCGGTAACAGTTCGGCAAGTATACATAGGTAGATCCTCGCATCGTTGTGATAGTCAAGAAGTCAATTCTACAACACTGCAATTGCTAGTTAAACATCGGGATACAGTCAGATATCTTTATGTAACATGGCAGTCTGCATCACCATTTGAGGTGGCAAGAAGCTATATTAAGTTCAACGTTGAGATAAGGTTGGGTGTACACGTTGAACGCCAAACCCAGATATCAACGGTTGCGCCGCATGATTCTAAAATCGGATTCAAATCTTATGTGAGATCGCATTTCTTCCTTTTGTGTTTCTTATGATCGTCGTTTATTCAACGACTCGATATCCAACCGCTGGGGGCGGCAATAACCCATTCGTTAGGTCAGGTTGTAAACCAGTTGCGGCCTCCGAACTCCAGTTGAGGTTAGCAAAATAAGAGTTAATTTGCACAATCAAATTCCTTAACACTTAACTCATTTCCTCGGAGTGTTCTTATCATCGTCCTTCATCTCATATCAAAACTCAATTATCTTGTGTAGGGTAATTCGGCACCTAATAACCCACGCTGATGCGGAAGACATTCCCCGTCTTGGCTAGCGGATTCGTTTTGTTTCTCTTTACCTGGTAGTGAGGACCTCGTGCACTGACGTCAAAAGCAATTCATTCGTTCATCTGAACTCAAAGCTCTCGACCCTAGTGGTCGAACCCATTCATGATCACCAGGGAGGGGCACGTTGACGGACGGATTGACGCGATCCAACAAATTTTCCACGAGCTGAATTAAGCCCAAGCTTTTTTACCCCTAACTTCTTTAGCGACCTCCATCCAAATTATAGATGCTGCAAGTTCATAGTCCTCTTATCGTTGGGCTGTGAGCAGCTGTCATGAAGTTCGCCAAGGAGCTCGAGCGAGAAGCTGTGCCTGGTAAATCCCTAAGAATTATCTTGTAGATTGGATAAAACTAACTTTGAACCTGCAGAATGGCGCATCAAGTACCTCAACTACAAACAAGGGAAGAAGCACATCAAGGCTGTCGGTAGAGCTCTTGCTCGTGCAAATGGAACACCTCGAGGTCTTGGACAGCTTCGCACTGGCACGTTTGCTTCGCCTGCAACGCCGCGACAACCCTTTACAAGAGAGAACACGGCTTTGAATTCTGCGACAATTCCATCCGTAGCAGCCGTCGCGCCCCCGAGGTCGATCCCCACGCCACGAAGCAGAGCCGCCGAAAACGAGTCCCTCACAGATTCGGGCGATAACCGACACTATGGGAGCTTTGTCAATACACCAACTGAGCCGTCGCCTCTGGCCGGTGAGACCAAACATGCCGAATTTCAATTACCTGCGCCCGCGCTGAAAGTTCATGATCATGAGAGTGACCTGTCCGGCTCGCCTGCTACTGTTGGGCCCTCCGAGGCGATGCGACGAAATATTGAACGAATTGATCCTCGACGAACATCATCTGCCAGTGTCGTGTCGACAATTGCATCCCCGGACGTGAACAACTCGACCAAGAAACCATCAGGGTCTGGTGCTCAGGATTCACCTTCTCACCTCAGACGACTATTTACCCACCAATCAACAGCGAAAAGTGACCGCAGAGTCGATATCAACATGCAGAACTTCGACCTGGTTAAGGAAAGGGAGCGAGAATTCTTTGACTTCCTCGATTCCGAGCTCGAAAAAGTTGAGAGTTTCTACAAGATGAAGGAAGAACAGGCTGGTCAGAGGTTGGATATTCTGAGAGTACAGCTTCACGAGATGCGCAACCGTCGAATTCAAGAGATGGCTGATGAGCGAGCGCGAGAGGAGAATCCCCAGAAAAAAGGAACCCATGATAGCGCCAATGGCAAGCTCAATGGGTTCATGGATCCTATCAAATCCAAGATATTCCCTATCGGACCCAACACGAAGGCGTTGCAGAAGATGAACACGACACCCAATATCAACGGCGGCGTCGTAGGTGACGCTGAGAGAGACTACATCCGTCGCCCAACTCACCACGAGGTCTCATACCGCACAGCAAAGCGCAAGCTCAAACTCGCACTCCAAGAGTTCTATCGTGGGCTTGAACTGCTCAAGTCATATGCAATGCTCAACCGCACGGCATTTCGAAAGCTCAACAAGAAATACGACAAGGCTGTCAATGCCCGACCTCCGTATCGTTATCTGAACGAAAAGGTCAACCAGTCATGGTTTGTCAACAGCGATGTACTCGAGGGACACATTCGTACGGTCGAAGACCTGTATGCTCGCTACTTTGAGCGCGGTAATCACAAGCTAGCCGTTGGCAAGCTCCGCAGTCTGAACAAGAAGCCTGAAGACCAGTCGATCGGCATGTTCCAGAATGGTCTGCTCATTGGCACTGGCGCTGTGTTCGCGATTCAGGGCCTTATTTACGGAGCACAACTGTTGTACGATGACGATGACGAAGTACGAGTGCGGACGAGCTATCTCATGCAAATTTATGGCGGCTATTTCCTCATGCTCTATCTGTTCTCGCTTTTCTGCATTGACTGTTTGATCTGGAACCAGAACAAAGTCAACTATCCCTTCATCTTTGAGTTCGACCAGCGGCACCATCTAGACTGGAGAGAGCTGGCTCAATTCCCAAGTTTCTTCTTCCTGGTGCTGGGCCTCTTCATGTGGGTGAACTTTAGTAGATATGGCGACCCGGACATGTACATCTACTATCCGGTCATTCTTATCTTCTTTACTATTGTTATTTTATTCTTTCCTGCTCCTGCGTTGTTCTACAAAAGCCGGCGCTGGTTCGCATATTCTCATGTAAGTATTCTCTCACTCGTTGTTGAAACCTGCTGACATGAGCCAGTGGCGTTTGCTCTTGGCTGGACTCTACCCCGTCGAGTTCCGTGATTTCTTCCTCGGAGATATTTACTGTTCACTTACATATGCTACCGCAGTAAGTGCAAAGAATCAAGACGAAACGAGGAATTACTAACAATGGCAGAATATTGAACTATTCTTCTGTTTATATGCCAATTACTGGCAGAATCCAGTGCAGTGCAACTCCAGCCACTCACGGGCCCTTGGATTCTTGACTGCACTTCCGCCCATTTGGCGATTCTTACAATGCCTTCGTCGATATAAAGATACACGCAACGTCTTTCCTCATCTAGTCAACGGTGGCAAGTATACAGCGACTATAATTGCCGCTGTGATGCTGTCTTTGTACCGTATACATGATTCTAACACGCATCTTGCCTTATTCATTACTTTTTCGACCATTAATAGTATCTATTGCTGTAAGTTGCTCGTCTCATCATCTGCAAACACTTCTGACCACAACAGCTTTCTGGGATCTTTTTATGGATTTCTCTCTTCTTCAACCTAATTCAAGGCACTGGTGTCTTCGAGATATTCTTGCCCTGAAGCGACGATGGCTATACTACTTCATCATGGTGGTAGACCCTATTCTTCGGTTTGCCTGGATTTTCTATGCTATCTTCACCCACAACACCCAACACTCCACCATCGTCTCCTTCATGGTCGCCTTCATGGAAGTCACCCGTCGTGGCATGTGGACTCTCTTCCGTGTTGAGAACGAACACTGCGGAAATGTTTCTCAGTATAAGGCCTCTCGCGACGTGCCTCTCCCCTATAGAATTGAGCCTCTCATTGCTCGTGCTAGTATGGACAGCACCGTCGCTAGCCATCAACCTGATGACACTGCAGGTGTTGCCTCACTCGAAACACCCTCCCGCCATGGCACAGCCGAATCCACCGCCGTCTCAGCCGGTCAAGCAGAAGAAGGCTTGTCTCGACGCAGAACAGGAGGAGTGGCGCCCCCACCACCGCCAAAGCGCACATTCTCACGCATGCTTGCCGAAGCGCACAAGCAAGACTTTGAGAAGAAGCGCCGCCCTCTCGAACAGACCAGTGAGGACCCTGCTGCCGAGCTGGGACAATCCGACGATGAAGATGATGCCGATGAGGCTGTTAGTCTGCTGGAGATGTCGGACGCTGAAGATTTGGCAAGAGCATCTTCAAGTTCGAGATATCATTGATTTGGTTCTGGCCTGGTATTCTATAGATTGGTTGCATACACCTGGTAAATTGTTCAGCATAGCTAATTTAGATACCCTCTATACATTTACACACATTCGCATGTACATATATTGTTTCGACTACATTATTTCAGAACTAGCATTTTGATATTGGTTTCATTTGGGAAGCAATTTGCCAATTGATATTTTACCCGTGAGATTAAACAGCCCGCATTTGATACCAAGGTGTCAAAATAAACTCGAAAAAGGTATCCTAAACTTGGACTAATTTTAGGCTAAGCTTATGATAAGTTACCTAAGTCTTCTCATCATTCGGGATCGAGGTCCCGAGTTTCCTTCCCTCCCCTAGCCTGTCCAAGATGGCAGCACCAATGCGACACTCACCGGTTTGCTGATAAACCGGAAAAAGCCCATCTTCAA
Organism: Fusarium subglutinans; assembly: GCF_013396075.1. Classification (NCBI taxonomy): domain Eukaryota; kingdom Fungi; phylum Ascomycota; class Sordariomycetes; order Hypocreales; family Nectriaceae; genus Fusarium; species Fusarium subglutinans. The sequence goes on along the minus strand of NW_023502129.1, from coordinate 22,390 downwards.
TCTTTCATCTCAAGCGAAGTGCTGCCTCTACCGCTTGCACGATTCTGAGACCTGCCTCTACTTCCTTTTTGAAAATAGTAAAGGCCGACTTGGGCTCAGCAAGTTCGACGACCTCTGGGGTGGCAATAGGCGGGTGAGCCCCTTCGGCAAACCCAGCCTTCGCAGCACGGATGATGTAGTTTCGAGATGATATCAAGATCCATTTCTCGTTGAACTCCCGGATGCGGATCCGCTCGCTGCGCTCCCATTTCGAGAGAGCGCGGCGCTTGAGTTCGTCAATATCGTCATCGGTATTCCACTCGACATACTGGGCGGCGGCGATCTGGTTGCTAGCATCTTTGACGTCAAAGCTGACCTTGTCTCCTCCTTTGCCAGAGGAGATGCCGACCCCGAAGTATGCTGGCTGATGCTGAAGCCGTGCCTCTTCCCTCTTGCGCCTTTTGGTAGGCGATTCGCCCTCATCGTCTCTCTTTCTCTTGTTCTTCGACGCTGGTAGATCTTGGGACCATCTGCCGATGAGGATGCGAGTGTCGTCTTTATCTCTGTCCCGAGGCTTGGATGGCATGTTTTCAACGTCAGCGGCGCTCGACCAGTCTTTGAAGAGTGTATTGAAGAAGGCGACCCGGTCTTCTGCCGAGATGTTGATCGCTTCCGGCCGGACATCGCCGTAGAGCTTGAGGTTTTCTGTCTTCACCCATTTTCGCAGGTTATCGGCGAGATCCAACTTTTCCCACAAGCCGAGGTCTGTCTGACTGCTCAAGAAACGACCGCCTGGTCGCGACGCAAGGTAACTGCCATCTGCCTCGAAGTCCTCGAGACGAGTGCCAAACACTGGGAGAGGAAGACTATCGGGTTCTTCCTTGACATTCGGCGCCATATTAGCATGGTCAACCTGAACAGAGTCTGCAGGAGGCAGACCCGGATCAGTTTGACCAGCTTGGCCAACATCGCCTTTCGTTTCTTGCTTCATTGTCCGAGGTGTGGAGCAGGTCATAAGCGAATATCGACCGAAGAGGAGACAGCAACGGGGTGGACGAAGGACAACAGGAGAGAAGAGAGCAGCGGAGTGCACGAAGGAAAACAGGAGAGGATAGAGTAACAGGCTGTATGAAGGAGGCCAGAGGCTGAGAGAGTGTCAGGATCGAGGATATCTCGGGAGGGGGGGATGATGGAGAGGTGTGGTGGAGGAGGAGAAATGTGAAAGAGTAAAAGGGCGAGAGGGTAGAAGATTTATGAATGAGTGGAGAGGTATAGAGGAAGAGGAAGAGAAGAAGTGATATTATGAACATGTTGGAAAGGCGGGGAGAGGAGGAGTAAGAAGAGGGAGACAATAAGGAGACAATTGCAAAAGAGGACTATATTGTGCTACTTAGATATATTTATATCGCTATGCTGCTTTAGCATGAATAAATCAGTGATGCCGTTTCTAAAGCTTTCACGCTTGTTCTCATTTGCTTTGCCCATGAGATCACCCATCTCATATTAGGTAGGATGCTAGACTTTACGTTAGCAACGACCCTTCCGAGTATCAACAGGCAGCGCCTTACCTTTAGGTAGTGAAGAGTATAAGGAAGGCAAAGCTTTCACGCTTATTCTACATGGAACGAGCATTCATTAGAAGGCTAGATCATCGTAAAAATAGAGTCTATCATCTTACATGTCCCCAGATATTCATGTCGTTCATCTCTCGAAGCATTGTTAACAATAGCAGGAAAACCGATTCTGAGAAGACATAACATTCTACCAACACGCATATAATCGAAGAAAAGGCAGAATAGCCCATAAGAGCATCGAGATGGAATTTACTCCCATCAAGGGGGCAGAGCTAGAAGACTTTCTGGGGGACTCCAGCGTCACCACGTCTCGCGCACCCGATGCGATCATCACGCACTACTGCCATCTAACGTACCTAGAAAGGCACGACCTAAGAGACCTGCTTTTTGCCTGGCTCGAGGTTACTCACAACACCACCGACTTTGCCAGCCTTTGCCCAATTACGCAATCTCAACGCGAGTCCTTCTTCTCCACCATCTTCTCCGACTGGGATTCTTCCGAACCTCTCTGCAGCCCAGAATACATACCTTATATGGAAACAGACGGAATGATTGAAGTTGGCGTATGGAGCAAAGATCTCCCAGTCTCGCGCGAGGAATACGAGTGTGCCCTAGAGAATGGTGAGCAGGAACCCACTCGTCAACATAATACAGCCAGGCAGGCTGGTCAGAAAGCGTTTATGGCTCCTTTAAGGCACGATAATGAGGGCAAGAAAACCGTGATCACATTCCTATACAAGGACGCTGATGGCGCGTACAATAACTCTCCAGAGCTTGTAACTTGGAAGCCGCCTGGTTTTCCGCCTGGTTCTACTGTTGAAGATGTCTACATACGATGTATCAAAGAGTACGATGAGACCCAGGCTTCCCGGGCTTATCAATACAATATCGAGGCCATAATTGACACTGCTCGCAAGCGAATCGTCAAATATGCCAATGACGGCGTTCTGGAAGGTCGACTGCCTTATATAGTCCACAGAGTCCCTACACGAGTTGGTACAGATCCGATCTTGCCCAAAATTGAGAGCGGTGACGCCTGTTGGGAGACGTGATGCGCTTGCATCAGAAGCAATCATATGCTGAAAAGGGTTGTCATGGGTTGGTCGATCGATGGCTGTTATCCGACTACTTGATTGTATGTTTGGCCTGGAACATGTTCCTCTTATATCCACTGCTAAAGTTTGATCTGAAGCTCCCGGAGCAGAGATTGATCACTACGATGGCGCAACCCCCAGGAAACCAATGCTTCTGGTACGCAATCTTTTCTGCTTGTGTGTGATTATGATACTGAAAGCGACAGAAAGTATCGTGCGATGGTCGCAACTCATGTTTTGAGTTTTGCGATGACACGGGTGTTCGATGGTGGCTCACAGTCTATCTGCCTTCAAGAGTCAAAATGAAAATCGATAGCGATTTGAAATATAATACTGTATGCGTTTGTTAACGGTGTAACATTGGTGCCTTGCTTGGTGTTGTAATCGACCTCTGACGAATTGAAGGGAGATGATTGATTGTTTCTGCTATGAAAAGTAAATAAGTGAAAGACGAGTGCAGACAGAAGTGAATGGCCATGAGGATAGAAGTTATTTCCAGTGGATGTTAACATACTACCTTACTTAGATGCCTTATCTGAACGTAGGTGAAGCAAAGCTACTATAATAAGGTAAGGTCTTTTATTTCTGTTGTCTTTATCTCAACACATGACACGTCAAGGTCACGCATTGACCAGGTGACCTAGGTGGGTAGCTCCGAGATCGTCGTTTGTACCTACCTATAGCTCAACCTGACAACATCCAACCCAGCATCGATAATTCTTTACCTTTCACATTCCACCTTTCGACCTTTGGCAACAAGTATCATTTGATTCTCCAGCTTGCACATAGCTTCAACCCCTAAAATGACTCAGGTTACGCCTGCAATGTTGAGCGCCCGCGCTTCGTCCCTGTCATTGCGACAACAAGCGCTATCGTCGTCAGCTACGCTCAACAACAATGCGACAGCGCCCCAAAAGCCCGAATCGAAGCAAAGCTCCAAGAACTTTATCATTTCAGATATGAAGGGTCGTGATACAAAGGACAACCGCGTATGCGCTTCCTGTATTACCAAGCTTGCGCCTGATGAAGTCGGCCAGGTCAACTGGCACCTTGAGGCTGGCCAGGCCTGTAAACTGTGCCAGGTTGAGAAGATGGACCCTGAGTGTTTTACCAAGCCTTTCTGCGACTTTCTTCGGGAGAACCCTACGATTTTCCACACTGTTGATTACTTTGAGAACAAGCTGAAGGCGCTTGGATATGAGCGACTCTCTCCCCGCGATAACTGGTCGGGCAAGATTCAGCCTGGTGGCAAGTACTGGGTCACTCGGAATGGGAGCTCTCTTATCGCTTTCAAAGTTGGTAAAGCATATAAGCCTGGAGATGGTGTTGCTATGATCGGTGGCCACATTGACGCCCTCGCCGCGAAGCTCAAGCCCGTCAGCACAAAGCCTGTTAAAGCCGGATACATTCAGTTGGGAGCTGCACCATATGCTGGAGCCCTGAATGCAACCTGGTGGGACCGGGATCTCAGCATTGGTGGACGGGTTATCCTTGATGATAATGAAACCGGAAAGAAGACTGTAAAGCTCGTGAAGCTCGACTGGCCCATCGCCCGAATCCCCACGCTTGCGCCTCATTTCGGAGTCGGCATGATGGGAAACAATAACGCTGAGACTCAAGCCGTTCCTATTATCGGCCTAGAGAGCTCACAGCGTCCGTCTGCCGAGGCTCTTGGACCCGCTGGCTCTTTTGTCAACACCCAACCCCCCCGACTGGTTGAGCTCATTGCCAAGGAGCTTAACATTCAATCCTATAGTTCAATTGTCAACTGGGAACTCGAACTTTACGACTCCCAGCCCGCCCAGACTGGTGGCCTGGATCGTGAGTTCATCTTCGCTGGTCGCATTGATGATAAGCTCTGTAGTTGGGCAGCCCTTACCGCCCTCTTGGCATCTTCAGAAAACAGCGACGAGGGAGGAATAAAACTAGTCGCCTGCTTTGATGACGAGGAGATAGGCAGCTTATTGAGGCAAGGCGCGCGTGGTAACTTTCTTCCCTCTGTCGTTGAAAGAACCGTCGAGAGTCTATGTCCAGATGTATATGGACCAGGACTTCAAGGACAAACATGGTCTGCAAGTTTCCTCGCGTCTGCCGATGTCACACATGCCGGAAATCCCAACTTCCTTGAGAAATATCTCCCTGAACATGTGCCTGAGTTAAACGTTGGTGTAACAATCACCACAGACTCCAACGGCCACATGACGACAGATAGTGTATCCAGTGCCATTATGGAGCGGGTAGGTCAGGTTGCTGGGTGCCGGACACAAAGGTTCCAGATTAGAAGCGACTCTAGAAGCGGCGGAACCATTGGCCCATCACTATCTAGTATGCTGGGGGTCAGATCGGCAGACGTAGGACTTCCACAACTCAGCATGCACTCTATTCGCGCCACTACTGGTGCATTGGATCCCGGCCTGGGTGTCAAGTTCTTCAAGAGTTTCCTTGACAACTGGGAGAAGATTGACGCTGAGTGGCACTAGAGGTGGAGGCAGAGGGTGTTTGATATTTGATTCAGGGGCTTTGTTTCGATACCTACTTGGATGGATATTATGGTTGTAGAGATTGGTAATCTTAGATCAGAACTGTACACGATATAGATAGATTGAGAACAATACGGAGTTTCTATCGGTTTATTCTTAAAAGTCCATACCGCAACGCAGAAGGTTGAAGCCAAGGGTTGGCAAATCAGTGTCTATTATGGGTCTGTAACTCCAACATGACTACTGTAGCACATCCATCCATTCGAAAGCCGATATCGACATCAGAACTCCAATCATCTGCCACTTCCATTGCCAATTATACCTAGCAGCAACTGAACCTTGATATCCATTAAGCGTGGATACGCCCTATACGAGCAAGCCCTTCACTATGGTTAGGGATGACCTTGAAAGGTATTAGTAACAAGTCAAATGCTTAGTCCAAGGAAGAATGACTTGCCGCTGAGATCTGCCACGAATACACCTCCGTTTTCAATTCTTTCTATCCCCATAGCCCGCCTTAGGTCGCAGGGCCTCAAGATCAGCGATAGCACAGTGCTTCAAATGCTGGTTTCTAAAGTGCTCGGACGCGAGAATTAGTCTCAACAAATTGGGGGCCCGGCACTCAACCCCAAGCTGAATAGGGGCACCAGCACCCGCAATCGCCCACTTCTGAATTCGTCTTCGAGCAGCCTCAACGATGAGTTGCAGATTATGCCCGCAGATTCTGTTCTTCTCATAAGTGTCGTAATGAATCAGGACATTCTGCTTTGCTTGTGTTTCATTGAGACCAAGGAGAAGTTTGACCTGCGATTTATACACGCGTTGTCCAGTCTTGTCTTTGTAAAGCCAGTTAATGCCATCTGCGTCGAGGTCGAGCGAAAGATAGATCGGAATCGCGTTGCCCTTGCGAGCCTTGGAGCTTCGGCGTCCATTTGCTGGTTGGTTGCTGGAGGCATCCGTAGAGTAGTAGCCGACCTGGTAGTGAATGTCTGGCTTGCCACGCGGAGGCAGAGGGTCACTCTCAGAAACCGGCATCTTGGAATTCCAGTCCTTAAAGACAGTACTCCAGAAATACTTGTAGGTCTCGTCGGCTGGGAGATAGACATCCCCCTTCCGCTGGACGTATTCGTACAGCTTGATGAGATCGTGCAGCCACATCTTCTCTTTGATGACGAGCTGGCTGTGTTCAGAAACACACTCATCAGCCGCTCGGGATTCAACGACATCCTGATCTTCAAGGAGGTTCTTGAAACCGACTTCATGACAAATTGGACGCGATGAGGCTGCTGGAGCCACCTGCTGGGCGGGCAGTCCAGCTTGCTGAGGTTGCTGCATGGCTAAGGAACTTCCACCTCCAGGAGTGCTGAGGGGCATGCCCTGGGTAGACTGATGCTGAAGTGGTGCGCCGCCTCGTGGGTCTTGAATAGCAGCATATTGCTGCGGATGAGCCTGGAGTTGTGAACTCTGCTGGAAGTTTTGCTGAGAGAGATAGGGGTTCCCGAACTGCGGGTTGAAGGGAAACGCCGACTGAGTAGGAAACTGCTGTCCCATCTGAGGATACTGCTGTTGGCCAGTGTGAGAAGGATACTGGAAAGCCTGCTGAGAAGGGTATCCATATATATGCTGAGCCAAGTTCGGGTCGATAGACTGCTGAGAAAAGACATTTGGCTGCTGCATGATATCCTGATAATGAGTCTGCTGGGGAAAGGAGAAATTGGCAGCTGACTGCAAGCTAGCATAGCCGGCGATGAGATTCTGAACATTGTGCTGTTGGTCGGGAATGTCAGCGACGAGTTCATCGACATGATCAACGAGTTCCGAAGGAGCCGGAGTATGTTCTTGAGATTGATGAGCCTGAGCAACCTGGGCATTCTGATGAGTTGCAGATACTTGCTGAGCATGGGTAGCTTGACTATTGAGGACCTGGGGTCCTGTAGTCGAAGCGGTCGCCTCAGGGCTATCTGTGGTGGTGTTGGAAGCCATCGATGCTGACGATGCTGTAGCCTAAACGGTCGGAAGAAAAAGCAAAGAAGCACATATGAAGATGAAGAACAAAACAAGATACAATATAAAAAAATTAATGAAATGAAATGATTGCCGAAGCAACCGTCAGTGTCTGCCCTGGTGTGTGTCATTCTCCACCTTGCCAGTGCCATGATGTGTTCGGATATCAGAACAGTTAATTTTGGCACTGGCAGTGACAGTTACAGTTACAGTTAAAGTGACTTATGGATGCCATACAATCTATATTTAGCAGTGGCTCTTTGCATTGCAAAGTCGCCAGTAATGTTAATACCCTAAAATGTTTCTCGATCCCTTTCATCAACATCAACCTTCGCCTCGTTTACAGTAACAAACATACAGCATTTTTCTTACTCCAGAACTACCAACACATAATCGCCAGTCCCTTAAGCTCCCTCAACATCTCAATATGCCTGAGTACACTACAGACTATCTACGGTACTGGGGTGATGAATGGGTTGCCCGTTGGTCAGAGGGCCACTGGGCTTTGGAAAACATAGCAAGGTGCACCTTGCAATACCTGAAGATATACACGAATTGTGATGTTTGCTCCGGACTTTCGAGAAGTCCTTCCTATAGATATAGGACTGAACGTATTTTCGGTGTTGAATGGACACCACATGAGGCTAATGGCAAAACTAACTACGAAGTATCATGTGGCTTCAGCGAGCTCGCCTGGCTGGAAAGCGAGTGGGCTAGAGATCGTCTGGAGAAATTCGAGGAGCCATACTGGTCTAACGAGCTGATTGCAGAGGGCCAATTCATGTGCGGCTGTATCTCCGGCACTCTTTTCAAAATGGTGCTCTTAATCGATTGGGTTGAACAACGCTGGGACAGAATGGTGGACCAAGTTGAACGTCTTCTCATGGCCAACTCGGAACGTGAGGCAATTATCGAAGAAGAACTTGAGAGATCCGCTTAAGGATGACCCCTAGGGGGTTTCCTAACCGGAAGACGCATTCTACAGAGCCTTTCTTGACTGGCCTACACCAAGCTTGAGATAGCCCCTACCTAAAACATGGAGATCCGGATGAAGATGCAGGAGAAGATGCCAAGTCTTATTCACTATCGCCATTCTCAGGCAAGTTGTAAGCTCCTTGCATTTCCTATGCCATCTTACTAATTGATCATAGATTGCGCCAGCGGTCCAGCCAAGGACCTTTGAGATGCGAATAACTCGACCGTAAGGCCGCCTTCACTTGAGACCATAGTCAGAAATGGTCTGCCTCACCTAGATTTACGTTCTGTTCATTTGCTAATGTGCTACCCCTGATATGTTGAACGTAGCAATCAAGTCAGAAGAAGCTGAGGAACACTTGTTCCCGTTATGTCTTGCGATGGAGTGCCGGCTCTTTTATTATTGGGAAATTGAAGCTGGTTGTTGGCAGAGTAATTGTATTTTGAGAGAGAGCAATAGGCTCCCGTCTCTTTGCTGACGAAATTTGCATTGGTGTTTGCAGCTTCTTCTGGTTCTCATAGGATAAGATAGATTTTGACAGTTGCCCAAACAGCCGAGAAAATTCACTGTACTAGGAAATTGTGTCTTTTATGGTATATTAGGAGCTGAATTTGAACAGTTTATGTTATCGTTCGTATGTGACATGATTCATAATCATGATGTTCGGCAGAACAGAACTTTTGTTCCCGGCCAGCCAAATTGCCTAGGCATGTCTTTGGTAAACTTTCAGTAGCTGGTTCTCAAATATGCCTCAGGTTCAGGATATCAATAACAGAGAAGGTAGAAAGTTGAGAAAGCATCCCTCTTCAGCTCCTGGACCGCTAGTAGCCCTTTGATGATGAGTTGGGAAGTTTCACTATTCTCACAGATGTTACTTAACGGTTGATATTTGAACCAGGCCTTCCAACTTATACTTGAGGGGAGTAGAAAGTATTTTATCGGGATTTTGATCTTTACCAGTACGTGACTCACTCCACACTTTGGGAATTGGGTAGACTCAGCGAGTTGAGCATCAGTAGTCAACCAGCTACACAATCGGGCTAGAAGAATGAAATTGATCGTCAGGACCATGGAACCTCCCCGTAGATGGAAGAGCACCAGCGGCGGGGATATTATCAAGGACGATACGAATAGTGATGTCAGCTTCAATGGCAATGATGATTAAACGAAGGAGGACGCAAGGTCTGAGAACTCCCATAATTCGATCACGGCGAAATAACAGTCCCATACAATATTATGATAGTGGTGAAATTAATTCTCTATACTCACCTATCATAAAACCATCAAACTTTGTTCGTGGAAATCCGACCTCAAGAAACAATTCCTCGCTGAAAAGGGGGTAAAAAGGGGGCGGTTCGACAACAAGCACAGTAACGGCAAGACATAGGTAGCCAGTAATTCATTGAAAACATATTCGAGTAATGTTATATCCGATCTTAATTTCGAGAGAAGCTGCAAGATCTTAGTATTATATGCATTTTTCGACGACTTAGTGAATGGCAGACTTAAATGTTCATGTAGATGCTCGAGAGCCTACACTGCTAAAACACTAGATTGAGGTAATTAGGTGATCTGGCAGTGCTAATAACTGAGACTACCTAAGGCCTATCCATAGGTACCTAGCTGTGTCACCCGTAAAGATCTTGGAGTGCAAAGAGCGGGCAAATACAAGGCCAGTGGGAATCTCCTTCACTGCACATTCGATACCTCTTCTTCTCTTCGCATCATTTCTTATGCCAAGAGGCGAAACACAACCTGAGATACGCGCTGTTGTATTTGTGTAAGTATTTGATCCAGTGTATTCTCATCTATCTCAACTGACACGAGAAAGTACATAGTCTTGTATCATCGCCGACTACGCCATGGCCTCCCGAGGGCGCGACAGGCTGATTCTGCGAGAAGATATCGTTAGCGACGACAAGGTGTATTCGTCCAGAGACCCCAATACAGTCCTGCGCAGCCATAGAATGCTCACAAAGAAAGAACAAAATCGCTCTCATCAACCATGCCCAAGAATACGCTTGGGTTCTGGTTCACCAACTAGGACAGACTGGCGCAAGCTCCAAGAAGCTTTTGAAGAAGTTCTACGCCGAAATATTCCTCCATTGGTCAACTTCTCAAAGGAGAAATCCTAGCCCACCATCCACTTATCGCAAAGACGTGCAGACTCTTGTAGGGTCCATAAAGGGGACTTGTCCGAAAGAAGCTGTCGACAGTACCACGCAAAAGTGTGGCGAACCTGTTTACTTAGTTTTAGAAGTCGATGCGCGCTCCGAGTCCATAGAATGGACTTGGTTCAGCGGTCAAGGACTGGCTCTTGGTCTGGAGCTTGTTGAATTCGAGCCAGGTCTCACCGTCACTCAAGCCAAGATCAATGCTATTCACAACTACGACAACCATGAGCGACAACGAATCACTTCCTACAACATTCAACGTATCATCTGTGCTACTCGTCGGGTACTAGTCAAGTGGGCAGCTCGTGGAAGTGAGAGTCCGCCCAAGATCGAGCCAGGAGACAGGGTCACCAAAATCCAGACACTTGTACTTGCATCGGACCTTGCCCGTTCTACGGCCGCCACGTACTCTCAGATTGTTGAAGGCATGAATAGGGAAAGCGATGGAGGAACTGACGACCTTGACTCTGACTGAAGCGTGTTCGCAGCGCTCTATAAAACTGACAGTTCGTATTCTCAGTATTCGGTAAACTCTCAGTTCATGGCTCACGATCAAGCCATTATGTCTGTCCATGGGCCTTCCAGCTTTAGAAATGGTCGCTCAAGTTACAGTCATGGTTAATTGCGCGGGCTGGAGCTGTCTCGTTGAGACTTAGCAACACTCGCCCTTTTTACTCATGGTTTCATTTGCATAAGGTGTGTCATTATTCTTCCAAGATGTTTCGTTGGTCAATACCCTAACTTGTAAAGGCCACACTTTCTCTGCTTTGACCTGAGATGAATGAAGAACGATTACGATATGACGGACAGGCCATACGTTGATACTTGAAGGGTTACTAGATTTGGTTGACGATAGGAGGTGTCATAGTTTAATTTTATTTTACTGAAAGCTAGGAATTGAGAGATTACAACATATCCCCTTTTATTTTTTCAAAGAGATGCCAGTAAACCTCAACAGCACGCGAGAAGCCACCTATAGAGAGACGCGGACGTGAACTGTGGTAACTACTAGATGCCTATCACTTTAAGCTCAGAGTTTGGTGTTGAGCTTCCCGAATACACAATCTGATAAGATCTCGAGCCTCTAAACGACAAATATTAAGGTTTGCTATTGCAAGTTTGATCTCTTTCAGATAAATCGCAGTCTCAGCGTGTCGTGACTGGGGACAGTCCCAGAAATATGAGCCCTTCGCAAAAATCTCATTCGGGTTTATAAATGCCCTGTAATGGAACATAGGTCTCCAATACGAATAGTGAAGCGGTCTACTTTGACTTTCCTTCATCTCGTTTGGTATACCTCTCCATTCTGAGAAAAAGTCAGCAATCAACCACTTTGCCTCGCAAAGGGAGAAACACACCGCTTACGAATAGTCTTTCCACGGCTGTAGAAATGGGTTCGCATGTTTCTGGCTTTGGAAGCAGCCTTTTTGATTCCCCTGCGGGCATGGCCCATCTTTGTTCGCATTCGTTGCCCGCATTCCTCGATAGACTTTTTGACTTGTTGTGAAAACTGTGACGACCCTGAAGATTGCTCAGGTTTGGAAGGACTCGAAGAGCTTGAAAGCCGCGACCATAAGGACCGTATAGATCCACCCATAGTGCCAAGAGAGGTATGAGAGAAGGTTTGCGTGTAGTGGATGGTGTCGTGATGAAGAGGTTGTGAGTATAGTGGAAATTGTCACTGCAAGGAATGTAGGAAAGGAGTGAATGAAAGGTGAAAAGGTGTCCCAAGTCAAGTAAGAGCATCCCCTTATATAAATACCTTGTCTAGAAAGTACTTTTTGGTCACTAGATAAAAATACAGCTGTGAAATGTTTACAGTCCCTGATTCGATTTACTGTCACATAGATACACTCCAGTATCCGACAAGATCCCCCAATGGGAGACCTTGCTCGTTTTGCTCAACAAACCCAAGATATGAATTCAAGCTATGGCTCACCCAGCAACTAACCCAATGCCGGCAATGATTGGTAAATGTTGCGTCGTGAAGGAATCCGAGCCTTATTTTCACATTAGATTCAGAAGTTAAACCTCATGACAAAGTTTGATACGTATCTCATGTGGCATCCTCTCCCACAAGGACCAGGCTGACCATTGGGCACAAGTATTCTTTGGGTTCTGAGATTAGGAGAGACTCGGGGCAGTTCATTAACAACATTTCGACCATCTGCACTGCATTATCCAATTAGCTGGGCATCCAGCAGATGAATGAACACTCTGCAACCACTGAGCTAAATAAATGAAACATGGGCGACAAGTGGTGTTATATAATAGATGATTATGGAGTTTATTGAACAAAGCACTGAGGTAGTATCAAATGCGGACATTGCGTAAAGTGCATATGTAAAGATATGTCACGTTCGAGGAAGTGAGCAACGCATTAAGCTTCAACCAACAAACATAAATGTAGTCTACCTAGACTGGATGGTCAGGATAACCTCAAATTTAATCGCTAATATAATCATATGATTCATTTAAGCATTTGATAAATTACCTTTGCCCTGATAACAATTTCAATTTGTGAATACTTGTGCCAAAATGCAACAATACCTCTCAAGATCCAACCTGTCATTGGGTTCTGCTTGTCGAACTCTGCCTTTTGCTACGCCTTTTTCAAACTATGAGTTTGCTTCCCTTCTTCTGAAAGTGCTACCTTCACTTTCTTCATTCCATATTGAGTCTTAGGTTTCTGTTTGATGGCCTGTTTTTGTCCCTTTGTCCTGGCTACTTTCCATGCAATACACTCGCAATGTTTACCGACCTCACCCAGAGGAAGTACCAAGTCTAAATTTGGATTGAAGAGCCGCGGGGGCAAGGGAAATTGCGACCTTCAACCAGAGTGTTAAGATAAAATGGTCTAAAGGCATGCTAAGATATACTAAACTTACCTAAGCCTTTTCGTCCCTTAGGATTGAGGTCCTAGGTTTTCTTGACTCCTCTATAAGGGTGATGAAAAGGTTGCATTTGAAAGACAGTTTTATCGTTCGGTATCCGGAGGGAGATACGCCCGCGGCCTGCAGCATCTGAGTCCCAGTGCATCATTCGACGGCGAGCATCGAGGGACCTTGGCGATGAATGTCAATAATCTGGGGAACCTGGATACTGGCAATACCCGGGGGGCTGGAGGGAAGTTGGCAGCGGGAAGACTAACCAGCTCTTGCGCGAGGATCTTGGCCTGTCGGACGTAGCGGACTAGGCGGTTCCATTCTGCCACGCGTTCCTCCTCCTCTTCCTCGTACAGGATGTCCAGGAAATCCATGACGCTGAAGCATGTATCCGAGATGCACTTGGCGATGTACTGCCCCTCTGCAATAATCGCGTTATCGAAGTCCCGGAGGTCGAAATTGCGGAGTCTATTTTCACCCCAGATGATCTCTAGGGTGACCATTTCACTGCTGTGTGGCCGTCAGTGTACCACATCACTCCAAAGATGACGTTGGTCCTCCAGCGGTACAGAGGGGAGGTGCCGAGGAGATTGATGATTTCGGGATTGCTGAGGTTGGTTATGAGTTGTAAAGCGAGTCTAGAATATGATCTCATGCTTGGTATGGAGTTAGACCATCGTTCCAACCACTCTTCCCCAAGAAAATCGAGGTATGATTGTGAATAGTCGGACATCTGGAGATATTAGCTCTGGTATTGCGCTGTTAGGGGCAGATAGATATACCGCAGTTCCTATAGTTCAATACTGGTGGCAGAGTTGAGGAGTTGATGAGATGGGGAGATGGGGAGTTGAATGGTGACTGTGAGAGTACCTAAGGTATTTTATAAGCTGATAACCCCTGGTCGCAAGACTTTAGGATAAATTATCCTAAGTTTAGGGTATCCTTAGGCCATCCTTATCAAAATAATGCTGAATTTAGATGAGCCATGAGGTGTCAGGCAGTGCCAGCAACTGTCAAGCATTCTACCCCTCGGGATACATCAGAATAGTAACACAATGCCCTGATTCACCCCTCGTGGAGCGACCACCTGGCAATTTCTCAACCTGCCCAAGGTACTCGCCATTTTCATCGGTAAGAAGATGTTAACTGGAAATGCATGCATCGATTGACCGCCAGTCAAAGAGCTACAACTCCGCACCATCTGGCATTGTTGGGTATTTGGCTGGAGACCAATGCTTCAGTACCTATGCGAGGACGATATGAGGAGGCTGCTCAGAACAACTCATGTCCAAAGGACAGCATTTATCTCTCTCATCTGCTCATCACCATCCTACTCTACTCCTCCTTTCATCACCCTGCCAGTTCAACGCGGCTATCCTATTGAAACCAACCCCGAGTGCCAGCTGAGCCCACTCCGGTCTCTCCGGTGACCGTTTGAAGGTATGTCCTCGTATGCCAAGCACGCCTCTCTGACAATACTTAGTGATTGAAGCAAATCGAGTTGGTGACTAGATGGAAAAGTACAAACACCATACGTGCCCCGCGGGCATCACAGCCCCCAGATGATGCGCGTAATGCGTCGGCTTCTCTGGCTAATTCGTTCATCCCCCCAAGTGGTAGCGACATCGGATTTCTAGACGGCGTGTCTCTAAACCGTGGGAAACCTTCCCATTATTCTCATCAGGCTCATGCGCGTGGTGCGGTCGATCCCATATTTCACAACCCCCGAGATGTGTACCATCCTCAATCTCATTCTCCTCGGACTCCTCCATTGGGCCCGGTATTTGGTGGAATGACATCCTGCACGAGAAGCCTGATCAATCATATGCACAGAGCACAGCAGGACTGAATTCGATCTATCTTCCACTCCCAAGCCCGCCCAACATCAAACTTCCTGAAGAGCTGCAAAGCCGCAGTTGCTGGACTGGAACAGCCATTCTTGATAACGAGTTCAAATCGGCACCTGGTATCTTTAAATTGATTCAAATCGCCATTATTTCTCCGCACCTCGGTCTACAATCGAACTTGATAGTTTCATTTTGCCGCTTTTGGGCATAAGTGTCCCCAGAAGGTCAATGGATGTGGCCCTTGGTCGACACATTTCCAAGGCATAAAAGAAACCAGGCTATTGTTATCCTCATGCTATGTCCTCTGCGAGAAAAGAAGATAGTGGCTGAATCGGACGAGCTATATCTCACTAACGAGTTCGTCACCCGACTTGAACACTGTAAGTCCACTCCTCTGGTAACATGAGAAACTGGTTTCTAACCCTGAACAAGCATCAGTCCCTTAGGCTTCGAAATGGCCAAGATTTACTTTCGAAAGCAATGTCGTTGCAATGAAAATGACTGTCACTGCCCCTGACGATTTGCAATAACTATACCTTTTCCCCATCCTACACCTTCTCTCCGCACATTTCATAACACAACTTTCATACCCATACGAGATATTTCGCATTAACAGATCGGCTGGCGAAATCAGGAGATATATATCATCTTTATCAGCAATGCGGTATGATTTAGCTGCGGATTAAAGCTATTCTAGAACGACCTGCACTCGGCCTCGGACTACTTGGTCTTTGCACCACCGTCGAGCTTCTGATCGCCACTCACGTTTTCAACATATATCTCAAATGTACATTGACATTTTCCTGTCTGCTGCAAATCCTCCTGATAAACCCCAAGGCCCCTCCTCCCCGACCCCCTCCCCGACCCAAGACCCTGTCATCATCATCGTCGACGACGACGACGATGATACTTATATGCTTCATCCGCAAGCTCCTCCTCCGCGACCACCCTCCCCAAGCTCCTACTCCCCAGCGAGGCATTTCATACATCGAGGCCATCAACCTGACTGCGTATAGTATTGAGCGACCCTCAAAAGTCACCTTATATAGGTACAGAAGGAAGCCTTACACACAATGAACATAGCTTTTTTGTCGATATTGCCCAGATGACACACCAAGTTAAGGAAGGTCTTGATATCCCCTATACACTTGACCATTGGAAAGCTTTCTGGAACATGGTGTTCCAAGATTGGGATACTTCAGTTGGTAATGCTGATGACCTACCTCTGAGGGCAGTTACTCTAGCAGATAGCAAAGTCAGAGCCGGCAAACTGACGATGAATCATCCACCCAGTGTTGAGTATCCTGGACCACCTGGTCCAGCACGACTCCAAGGCCAGCCTGTCTACATGAGCATATCTCCTGCCGCCCAAGACCAGCTCCTTCAACCTATCTGGAAAGGCGAGGCGGGGAAGTTTGTTAGTCCTCGTTACATCGAAATGGAGATGCCAAGGGGAGAGTGCCTCGATCTCGCTGTCCTCAGATTCGACCGAGCTACGACGTCCCGCATGAAAGACTACAACCTCGCCTGCATCACCAACGCCGCTCGCCACCGACTAATGCATTTTGCTGTAGTAGGTACGGGCGTGGCAGCCAATGTCCCAGTAAATTGTCGAGCACCAACCCCTCTGGTACCTGAGCTCGACGGAGACCGCGCAGAGGAGACAGCCATCGCCTAGCAGGCTATGTGGAATTCCGTGTTCGCCGTCGCCATGGTCGCCGCGCTCCATAAACCTCTATCCTAAGGGAGGTGACAAAAAGCCTTATAGATTTAGAGGATCTTAGACTAAGCATTTTTAGCAACTCAATTTAATGTCAGAAGTATTCTTGCACCCCAGGGCCACATATGTCTTGATATGTTTGTTGGCCAGAAGCAAATATGTCGCTCGCTTCTGCACTCTTCGCATGTGGTTGGACTCAACAGCACGCCGCGTTGATGAACCAGGAGATCTGTTGTTCGGGCTCGATGACATTAAAAGCGGAAATGCGCGTCTGATATTTTTCAATGGATTATAGTTACTCTTCATCTATCTATGCTGTGGCCTTTGTGCTGATCAAGATTACGAAAGCCTCTTGATACTTGTCTCAACACATCAAGCTCTTATGAAACAATATTCTTGTTGGAGCTTAAGACATGTGATCAGGGACAACTCCCCTATTCATGAGATAGATGGGTTTAGATAAGAGATCCTGTAACAAACAATACATACCTACCAAATAGGCTTCCGTGGCGCCTTCATTATGCGCAGCCGTTGCATAGCCGTTGGGTGTCGGTGCCAGCCCAAACCTCCTCTATAGCAACAAGTACAGCTTTTCCATCGCCACATAGTACACAAGACTTCCAATTTAATTCGCCGAAGACAAGCCTATTCTCGTTTCCAGGTGAAGTTGCAACTTGGCTGATCATGAACTAACATGGCAAACAGGGATAGACAGTAGCAAACATCATTCACATGTGGCAAAACAACTGACTCAAGGCAGCGTTCCTCTTCCGTTTTGGTACACGAAGGTTATCTTTTGGTCCAAAGATGGGCCGCTAACGGACGAACAATGACTTTGTGGAGTTTGAGTTTATGTGCCTGCAGCACCTGATGATAGACTTTTACGGCGACAGTCCGCTTCACAATCGTCTCCCGTGGTTGCCGGGAACAGTAGCTGTCATGGTTCCACAAGCAGTCTTTGTTCTTGTGTGGCCTCGGATTACCCAGCTGCTTGGCGAAGTCTAGATCCAGTTGTGCGTAAGGTCGTGATACCCACACATGCCTCACCGCTGATGTGTTGAAGTGATTTCACAATACAGGCAGGTCACTGTCAGAGGAAGCTTTCAGGCATAAAGATAACTGTTATACATTATTAAGGCTATTAATGCCAATCCTAGTAATACTGGCTGTTCAAAACAATCATTACCCTTTCATCATCATTAGTTCCGTCTCATTGTTCACCAAGGTACCCCAATCCCAATTAAGGGCTGTACTTCTCCCACTGGATCTTGGACACATCCTTGTAGCACTTGGACTCAAGAGCGTACTTGTGGCTGGAGTACGATCCCTTAGGAAGAGTTTCCAACTCGGCACACTGGGGCACAAGGCGGATGGGAGCACAACCCTTGGGGATGTTGCGCTGGATCTTGTTGTTTTTGTCGATGGTGAGGTGAGCCTGCTCAATGACGATGAAGTGCTTGCCCTGGTAGTATTCCAAGCTCTTATTACACGCCACAAACGTCTCGGGCAGCAGATATGTGTAGGGGTCCTCGGGCTGGTTCAACTGGACACCGGGGGTACCGGGCTCGAAGTTGAGAGTAGCACCGAAAAGGTTCTTGTTCTTCTTGTCGGCCACGAGAGCGATGCCATTGGGGGTCAAAGGAGTGCCACCGTCACTGATGACAGTAGCCTCGCCGTTTTGGCGCTCCTCCTTGGTACCGTTTTGGTAGAAGATACGGCCCTCCTTCTTGATAACTCCGACGAGAGCAAGACCAGCTCCGGTGTGGATGCTAGTGAGCTCGGTGTTGTGGATCGGGGGATGAAAGTCCTTGGAGTGGTCTGTGACGTTGACGACGAGCTTGAAGCCCTTTGATGTCGAGCGTGAAGGGTATTTGGGGTTCACGTTGATGTGAGGTTGAACTGGTGAGGCCGCTGCAAGGCCGAGGAGGCTGAGGAAGAAGGTTGATGTGAGCATGGTTGTTGGGTAGAGTTTTGATGTAGAGAGAGTGGGATGAAATCTGAGAAGGGAGGATGGGAAGAGGGTGACAGACAAACAATCAAATTAATGTCTTGTCTATGGTGATTGTAGTCTCTGAAGAGAATTGATGATACGAGCAAACCAAGAAAGAGAAAAGGGCGATGTTCGAGTCTTTTAAATGTTGCCTCAAAATCGTCCGTCCTGGTTCTCAGCTCAGCCGATGTAACGATCAAGTCCATGCTGGCCGATCAGAAGTGGCTGGCTAAGCATCGTGAGGTGACTAGCGGACCCTCAGTGGGTATTGAGCCCATCAGTGGTCAGAGTGGAACCCGCTCCAGTGGATTGCAGGGGGTTTAGCGAATGACTAGAGGGATCGCCGGTGCGGGGAGTCCCAGCCGTGGCCAAGTCGGGGCCTTTAATACGAGGGTCCTGCCGCGACTACTTCATTGGATGGGTGTTTCTCTCCGGATCAGAGACACCTCAGATTAGTACCTAGATGAATGTCACGATGTTGAGGCCAGTAACAGAGGCAAGATACCTACTTATCTAAATATTATTTTAATACACTGATTCCACAATCTCAAACACACCCAGGTAAGCAAATGAATATCGTCATGAAAAGGTCCAGTTCTTCTGACGTCAAGAGATTACGATGCTCAATCCCTTGTTTCGAAACATGAGAGGACCCCAGTCCAATCATTGAAGATCCGATATCCATAATTAGTTTTCTTTTTTATCTTTCAAATGCCATTCTTCCGTCACATGCTACGACAGCCATTGGTTTTTTTCCTCGCAGGTAAAACCCAAATCTGTGGATCTAACACTAACGATTAGCTGAGTACTAGCTACCTAGCTAACGGACATGCACAGGCGAGACCGATGCCAAGGAATAGGATACGATGGTCTTTGTTTGACAGGACGAAGGCTGGCCTCAGCCTCATGTTACGCGAAATGGCGGTCCTCATGGACATTCCGTTTTGTCAAACGTTGAGCTCCATCGCGTGGCATTGCAGTCGCAGGGGTTGGCTCACTAGTCCATTGTCCGTCAACGTTTAATTGTCCACGTCGTATAAGGACTTCTGAACATGTAAGAGAGAATCGCCATATCCCATATCGCATGAAGGGAGGAAGGCCACGCTGTATACTGGGATACATGATACGGCACACTGATAGCTGATGAACTCCTAAATATCAAGAGCTGCTGATGTGCGAAACAGCGACAAGATGGCGCCGATAACGGGTCTATAGCTTCGTTCTATGAGGTTCTTTATGATGGGTCGGCATGTCTCATGAGACATTGACATGGTCATTGAGGGGATGAGTCGTGGATGCCAAGGAATGTAGTAAACCTGGCCCATGAGGTGAGAAATTCCTGCGATTCTTTGAAGTGAACGGATCCCATTGCAAGCATTGGCTGAAATGGCCACTGTTGCCAATATTCGGATGCCATAGACGTTATGTGCGATGTATAATTCACCCATTGTGGCCAATCCGCATACGTTGAACTCGGCACTTGTCAAAGCTGGACATCTATTATCGCCAACACTACGTCGGCATTCTTTGCGAAAGTCCATGGCGATGCAATGAATACCATGCAAGGCGAAATCTGTCCCAGCTAGTTGAATATTGTTATGTGTCGGAACAACTTACAATCAGTCAAGGCGGCAATGAAGACATCTGTGAAACAAGATGATGTAGGTTCTTGAGGGTTCAAACGACAGTTTCTTTTTGGGCACTGGAGAACCAGAAGAACTACTGGTTGACTCCGGCACTTCCTGAGCTGCGAAACGAGTGGATAGAGCCATCCGCACTGCGGGGGACAGAATTCCGGTGTGTTGACGAAACGCTCGACCTGGCTTTCAGATTCGAACTTTTCAAGACCCCGAACAATGGATACCATTTCGTGAATCCTATCTCCAAATGCAGTTATTAGGCGTATTGGCGACGACCACGATGATCGCCCCATGCCAGGACCTCGAAAAAGCCACTCGCGGTAGGCTTCTTCTGTCAGCAATCAAAGGCAATATACAGATACGGCTCGCAATACAAACTCACCGTCGTCATCATCATAATCTGATTCAAGCTTGATTCTTGAATAATCAACAATAGTATCGATGTTCGCGGGTTCTAGCGCCATGGTGTCAACGGACACAGGAGGAGCCTGTGACGGATGACTGGTGCCAGAACCCGGAAGCTCATCAAGATTGGAAAGAGAGTCGAGATCCATTTCCATGAAACCTTCATCACTGACATAATGACCCTGTACACCGATGGCGCTGGTGGCTAAGGGGTTTCGCTTTTGCTCCATGGTGTCAACGGTCACAGGAAGAACCCGCAACGGATGACCAGAGTCGGAACCCGAGACTCCATAATGATTGCTATGGCGACTATACTCGTTTTTGATGACAGTTGACGAGTTCGGGTCAACGTCCATAGCTTCGTCAGAGTTCAGTTCTATGGTCGATTCACGTTTGAGGTCAAGAATCTCTCGTTCATACTCATCCTCAAAATCGTCATCGAAGATGTCGATAGTGCAGATATCATCATTATATCCTTCTTGTTCTTGTTCCTCTTCTTCTGCTTCTCTATATCCATATCCGAGTTCCCGGTGGACATCATGAAAGGGCTGTCCATTAACCAGACCAAAATCGTCAAGCAGAGAAGTTTCCTAGACCCTTTTAGTACCGGAAACTACAGTGCCCAAATACCATTATAGAGTCTTACCATGTGCTATATGGAGTGAATCTACCGAAATGGTAGTCAGGTTCCAGGGGATGTGTCTGTGTCACCTATTGCTCGTGGACGAACTGTACCAGGAGGCATGGACAATTGGACGGGGACGAGTTGAGATGATGGAAGAAGAGGATGAAGAGGAGGGGGGAAAAGAAGAGGGATTAAATACTGTGGGTAAACTTGTGACTGATGTTAAGGCAAGACCGATTTAGGTGTTTGGGAAGGGGAGGAGCTATCGTTGTAATGAGAAGGTGCAGACGAAAAGCGGAAGGAGCATATCCGAAACAATCTCGGATTGGTAAAATGGAAGGCCCGCACGACTACCTTAGTACCTAGGTAGATGGCATTGTAATATAAGGTAGTTACGACCAAGTAAGTAGGTAAATACAGAGGAAAGAATGAGCTATTCCAGGAGGTACACAACTTCCAAAAGTTGACCCGTGTCAACGGACGTCGGAGGAGCCCACGCCGGATGAGAAGTCAACTTGAAGAATATCGAACAACCATTCCATAAACTCCATGCAATCTCCCTAGGAACCTTGGCATTTGCTTTACATTTCGCTGTCGACGGGCTCGTCACTGAACTCGATGAGCGTGTCACTGAACACGACAGAACCATATTGTCCATAGAGCTGAATGGTTGCCTCAAGGCGCAGAAAACAGTTTTCGGCATGATGATCATTTCCACCACACTTCAAGCTTGTCAGCTGTGTGCTTTCAGGGCTAATATGTCTTAGTACTTACGAATCTGTAAAGTCTTTAACTAAGTTCTGTTTACTAATTTAAGCTCTTAGCTACAAGCCTTAACTATAAATATAAAACCTTTATATAAAGTTAAGTCTTAATAATAACTAACTAATTACTATAGCTAAAGGCTAATATTATAAAAACCTAAAAAATAACTTATTTACTTATTATTATAAGTTATAAAAAGCTTTTATTTATTTTTTAAAATAATTAAATATAA